>NW_009258484.1:289601-289896 GCF_000687185.1 Egretta garzetta | reverse complement strand
GGGAGGCCGCGGGCAGCGGAGCGCTGCTGAAGCGCGAGTACTTCCAGGTGCTGGTGCGGATTCGGGCCGGGACTGAGAATGTGGCCCCCAAACCCAGCTTCTTGGCCATGCTCATGATGGAGGTGGCGGATTCGGGCCGGGACTGAGAATGTGGCCCCCAAACCCAGCTTCTTGGCCATGCTCATGATGGAGGTGGACCAGTTTGTCCTCACGGCCCTCACCCCTGACATGCTCGCGGCCGAGGATGCGGAGTCGCCACCAGACCTGCTGCTCTTCAACATCACCTCTCCCCTTG
>NW_009258484.1:226718-288695 GCF_000687185.1 Egretta garzetta | reverse complement strand
GGGAGGCCGCGGGCAGCGGAGCGCTGCTGAAGCGCGAGTACTTCCAGGTGCTGGTGCGGATTCGGGCCGGGACTGAGAATGTGGCCCCCAAACCCAGCTTCTTGGCCATGCTCATGATGGAGGTGGACCAGTTTGTC
The DNA here is from genome assembly GCF_000687185.1 of Egretta garzetta. Lineage (NCBI taxonomy): Eukaryota > Metazoa > Chordata > Aves > Pelecaniformes > Ardeidae > Egretta > Egretta garzetta. The sequence goes on along the minus strand of NW_009258484.1, from coordinate 288,558 downwards.
CTCACGGCCCTCACCCCTGACATGCTTGCGGCCGAGGATGCGGAGTCGCCACCAGACCTGCTGCTCTTCAACATCACCTCTCCCTTTGGCCCTGGCCAGGGGCACATGGTCAGCACCGACGACCGGAGCTTGCCTGTCTCCTCCTTCAGCCAGCGGGACGTGAGGGAGCTGCGCATCGCCTACCAGCCACCCGTGGAGGACTCTGATCGGGAGCGGCTCTTTGAGCTCGAGCTGGAGGTGTTGGACCCAGAGGGTGCTGCCTCAGAGCCCTTTGCCTTCGTCATTGTGGTGAAGCCCATGAACACCCTGGCACCTGTGGTGACCCGCAACACTGGCCTCGTGCTCTATGAGGGGCAGTCACGGCCTCTCTCGGGACCCGGTCCCAGCCCCAACCTGGTGATAAGTGATGAGGATGACCTTGAGCAGGTGCGGGTGAGTGTGGTGGCAGGGCTGAGGCATGGCCACCTCACTCTGCTGGAGGACACCCCAGGACCTGCTGCCCTTCGTAAACACTTCACAGTGGCTGAGCTGGCAGCAGGTCGGGTCATATACCAGCATGATGGCAGCGAGTCTCCACTCAGTGACAACCTGGTGCTGCGGCTGGAGGATGCTGGCTCTCGCCACCGTGTTGAGTTCCTTTTCCCCATTACCCTGGTGCCCACTGATGACCAGCCGCCCTTACTCAATGCTAACACGGGGCTGACTATGGCTGAGGGTGAAACAGTGCCCATCACCACCCGTGCTCTTAGCGCCACTGACATTGACTCGCAGGATGCCATCCTGCTCTTCACAGTGGAGTCTGGCCCCACTGCTGGGCAGCTGCTCCTCCGTCAAGCACAGCCACCTCCTGGCTGGGAAGAGGAGGAAGAAGATGAGGGCTTTTCTTGGAGGAAGGTGCCGGGTTTAGTGGGAAGCTCCCTAATCTATGAAAAGCCAGTGAGAGAGTGGCTGCAGCAGGACATTGTGGAAGGGCGTCTCTATTACCACCACTTTGGGCCTCACAGCCCCGGCCCTGGGGTTGTGTTGGACCAGTTCGTCTTTAGAGTCCAGGATGACAACGACCCGCCCAACCGCTCTGGACCACAGACTTTCGTGATCCGGGTACATCCCATAGACAGATTAGCCCCAGAGCTGCATAGCGGAAGCAGCCTGCACTTAATAGTTGCAGAACAGCAGGTGACCCCACTGCGGAGGAAGCACTTGTGTTACACAGATCAGGATTCAGGGGACCGTGAACTCCACTACACAATAACCCAGCCCCCCACTGACACGGACACTAACCACTCCCCAGATGTATATGGAGCCCGCCTTGGATCCCTCGTGCTGACTGAGGATCACTCTGTGGAAGTTACCCACTTCACCCAAGCCCAGATCAATCATCACAAGATATCGTACCGTCCCCCACAGGAAGAACTGGGGGTGGCTCCTCATTTGATTCAGTTTCAGTATCAAGTGCAAGATGCAGCTGGCAATGCAGCTGAAGGGACTTTCACCATCTACCTGCAGCCTGTGGATAACCAGCCTCCTGAAATCACTAATACTGGCTTCGCTTTGCCTGAGGGAGGCAGCCACGTCCTTAGCCCAGCTGAGCTGGATGCCAGTGACACAGACACTGAACTTGCCCGTCTCAGATTTATCCTGACCCAGGCTCCTCGGTATGGCCAGTTGCAGCTTTCTGGGTACAGTTTGATTCCAGGAGGTGTCTTTGGCCTGGAGGATATCAGACAAGGGAGGGTGGTGTATGTGCACAGTGGAGCTGAGACCAACAGCGACACCTGCAGGCTTGACGTGAGTGATGGGGTTCATTTTGTGCCCATCACATTGAAAATGAACGTGCACCCAGTTGACGATGAGGTTCCTATGCTACGGTTGCCCCCAGGCACTCTTGGTTCCTACCTGGATGTGCTGGAGAATGGTGCTGCTGAAATCACTGCTAATGTCATTCAGGGCACAGATGAGGATACAGATGACTTAATGTTGACCTTCATTGTAGAGGATCCTCCTCAGCATGGGAACATCCTGGTCCAAGGGGTGCCTGCAGAGAGATTTTCCCAGAGAGATCTGCTGGATGGTGCTGTAGTATATGCTCACACTGGTGGTGAAATAGGCCTTCTGCCCAAAGAAGATACCTTCAACCTTACCTTGTCTGACCTGTCTGAGGAGTGGAGCGTCAGGGGCAATGTTGTTCAAGGAGTTTCAGTCTTGGTGACCATTCTTCCTGTTGACAGTCAAGCCCCAGAGATTTTTGTGGGGGAGCGTTTCATGGTAGCGGAAGGTGACAAACAGGTCATTACTCCTGCTCACCTCAGGGCTGAAGACGTGGATACTCCTAATGATGATATACTCTGCACCATTGTTGCTCAGCCGACGTCTGGGTATGTAGAGAATATCTCTCCTGCCCCGGGATCTGAAAAATCCAGAGCAGGTGTAGCTATAAGTGCTTTCACCTTGAAAGACCTGCGTCAAGGGCATATCTTTTATGTCCAAAGTATACATAAGGGTGTAGAGCCTGTTGAAGACAGATTTGCTTTCCGCTGCTCTGATGGCATTAACTTTTCCCAAAGGCACATTTTCCCCATTGTCATTACGCCGATCAACGATGAAGAACCTGAAATCTTTATGCGAGAGTTTGTTGTGATGGAAGGCATGAGCCTGGTTATCGATACCCCTATCCTCCATGCAGTGGATGCAGACGTCCCTGCTGATGAGTTAATGTTCACAATCACCAGGCTTCCCAGGCATGGCCACATTGTGAACCAGCTGGTCAATGGAACTGTCCTAGTGGAGAGCTTCGCCTTGGATCAGATAACGGAGAGCTCCAACATACTCTACGAACATGATGACTCTGAAACAAAGGAGGACAGTTTTGAAGTGAAACTCACAGACGGCAAACATACCGTTAGAAAAACAGTACTTATCATGGTTATTCCTGTAGATGATGAAACACCCAGAATGGCCATCAATGATGGTTTGGAGATTGAAATAGGGGAAACTAGAACTATTCACAACAGAATATTGAAGGCTACTGACCTGGATTCTGAAGACAAAACCTTGACATACATTATAAGGTATGGGCCAAGACAAGGCCTCTTGCAGAGAGTAAAGCCTTTAGGTGGAGTTGAGAATATCACCCTGGGGATGAATTTCACCCAAGATGAAGTGGATAGAAACTTAATTCGATATATGCATTTTGGGCAAGAAGGAGTTCGTGATCTTATCAAGTTTGATGTGACAGATGGAATAAATCCTCTCATTGACCGCTACTTTTATGTGACAATAGGTAGCATTGATATTGTCTTCCCAGATGTAATCAGCAAAGGAGTTTCTCTGAAGGAAGGAGGGAAGGTAACCCTTACTACTGATTTGCTTAGCACCAGTGACCTGAATAGTCCAGATGAGAACTTAGTTTTCACTATTACCAGAGCACCTGTTCGTGGTCATCTTGAATGCACAGATCAGCCTGGGGTACCCATCTCCACTTTTACTCAGCTCCTATTAGCAGGCAATAAAGTCTATTACATTCATACTTCAGAAGATGAGGTGAAAATGGACAGCTTCGAGTTTGAGGTGACTGATGGCTATAACCCTGTATTTCGTACTTTCAGAATTTCTATCAGTGATGTGGACAATAAGAAACCTATCGTCACAATCCATAACCTGGTGGTGAGTGAAAATGAATACAAACTGATAACCCCATTTGAACTGACTGCAGAAGACAGAGATACACCTGACTCATTGCTAAAATTTATCATCACTCAAATACCAGTTCATGGCCAGATCATGTTCAATAACTCCAAACCAGTCACCACCTTCACTAAACAAGATCTAAATGAAAATCTAATCAGCTACAAACATGATGGCACAGAATCAGTTGAGGATAGCTTCTCTTTCACTGTTACAGATGGCACTCATACTGATTTCTATGTCTTTCCCAACACTGTGTTTGAAACGAGGAAACCTCAGACTATGAAAATTCGAATAATGGCTGTGGACAACAGTGTACCTCAAGTTGTAATAAACAAGGGTGCTCAGACTCTCCGTATTCTGGCCACAGGTCACATCGGGTTTCTGATTACCAACAAGGTGCTAAAAGTGGAAGACAGAGACAGTTTACACGTTACTCTCAAGATCAGAATCACAGAGGGTCCTCGCCATGGCTTCCTGATCCACCTCGGGAAAGGCAACCATAGCATCAGCCAGTTCACCCAAGGTATTACAATACTGCATGCTTTCTTTAGATCACTGGAAACATTCTTTTTCATGCTAAACTCTATAATACTTGGTGGGAGAAACTTTCCAACAGAGTTTTTTTGTAATGTCTTTATTATTCTTTAGTTCTGTTTATTATTTATTGCATTTGTGTCAGCTTTAAACAGGAAAGGGGGTCTACTGGATAAACATTGAATAAAGGAGCATCTTCACTTTGGAGAGCTTACAGTGCAAATAACTGTGATTTGAACTTTCTATCAGTGATAGAAATTTGGATAGCAGAATTGGGCTGCATGTGGTTCTGGATTTTTAGAGGCTGAGTGCCTTCTTTAAACTGTTTTATTTAGAAAATGCTATGGGAGTGGCCAAGCTATTATTAACTAATGGCCATACTGTGGCTAGGGTATCAGTTGCTATACAGTCTGAGCACATGTATCTGTAAAAGCAAAGTAATTTCCCAAAGATGAGGAAATAATATGCTATGAGTGCATTTGTTGGCTTAATTACACAAATTTTAACCACAAGGTGTTTGTGGTAAATTAAAAGGTAATGTAAATGTTTTAAAATTATGTCAATGGTACTTACTTTTTACATGGAACTAAAATACTAGGTGATATAAATAGGAAAAAAACCACATGTGCCATATGTTCTGAAATAAAGCCTCAACACAAAGCTATGAAGTAACTTTAACTGAAAGGGGAGCATTAGCTGTTCTCCAGAGAATTTTCCATGTTACTTTGCAGTGACTTAATAGCTGGTTAATTAAAAATGAAATGAGGTTTCCTGGAGCCTCCTGCAGCTGTGGATTGAGCAGACAGCACAATTGCACGGAGGCTCAAAATTAAAGGAGCCCAGAAAGTACGGGTTGTGTAGGTGGTAAGGCTAGAGATGAATGCTTATAGTTGGCTGTATTTCATTTCATAGAGCCCATACTGGTATGTATCCCATGTTACAGTCTTGGCTGTAGTGATGTTCTTGTCAGATATACCAAATCTTGCAAACAGGCTTGATGAACTTTTTAAAGGCTGGGGTGCCCTAAGGTTTGCGGTGTCAGTGTGAAAAAGAGGGTGAGGAGGGACCAAACCATGTCTAAGCTTTGGGAACCATCGCAGCTCCTTAAATGTAAGGCTTCAGTAGCGAACTGCAAGTAGTATTAAAAGTATTGTTATCAGAATAAGTGAGAAAGAGAAGAGAATGGGAGTGAGTAGATAAACCGGTTATCATTTTTTTAGTGGGTTTTCTTTCACATTGGAGAATGTAGAATTATTGAGTGGGCGTTCCTTGAAAGCAGACCACTGCGTAGCACAGTGATATCCCGTTTTTTCTGAAGAGGGAGAGCACTCAGGATAGGTATGTATTCCATTCTTTTTTGTGCCGTGTGACCAGGCATACATTTATCAGACAACCAAAATGCCCTTGGCTTTCAATTAGCAGTCTGACCATGTGGCATACTCGCTGGTCTTCACACAGGCTTTCTTAATATCCTGGGGCTGGCTGAGCTGGGGTGAGAAGCGTGCAACCCATAGGAGAATTGGTTTTAAAGCTAGTGAGGATCCCCAGAAAATGAAATAACTTCACGGGTTCCCTGACAGTACTGATACAAGCACTCTAATTTGTGCTGAGTTGAAGAGTCTTTGTAAGAAATACACATTTCTTCAATAATTTTGTCCATTGGCCTCTATGAGCATTTGTGTTATGGTATGTCTCTTCTCAACTTCCTAAATGCTTTTTATAATGGTTTGTATTTTATGAAACAAACACATAAAAATGAATGCAGGGCCAAGCACTTGAAGGGGAGAAGAGGTGTCTGGACAGGCTGCATGAAAGTCAGAAAGCATCAAGCTCACACAGGGATAACACAACTTCTGAGGACAGAGAAAAAGAACTTGCTGGAAGTCATAGAATAACCTGGGAGTGAAAGTCATGGATGAAAGGGCACTGTCGTTTCCTTTCCTTTTTCCTCGGCTGCCCTCTTGTCTGTAGCTGCTTTGGGTATGGGAGAGGTTGTGAGTGGCAGGGAGACAAAAATTCTTGGCTGAACCTAGAAGGCTATAGTTTTGAGAAGTAACGTGAGATACAGAGGTCTTATGCAGACCAAGCTGCATACTCAAAACTCTGTGTGTAGTTCACTGTTGTCCGTCACCTTGTGGCCCACTGCCATTAATGTGCAAAGCACTGTCAAATCCAGAGTAGTGAATTTAGGCATATTTCATGCTTATGCTATACTGAGACAAATAATTATCTAATGTTCAGGTCAACAAGGCCCTCTTTTGTCGTATTCTTGATGATCCTAATGTAAGTGCAGATTTTGCAACCAGCCATGAGTAATAGTTTTGACTTTGGGATGCTCCTGTATTGACTATTGGACCTGCTGTTACACACTTTCTTGTTATGTTTTGATCTCCCCCCTTTTTAGGGGTCCTATCCTGCCATATGGGGCAACCTCTTACAAAATGCTAAATGGTTCCAGTTTCGTTAACATGTGTGGGTCCTGATGGGGCTTGTAAAACATCGTTACAGTCTTCAAATTTATGTTGGAAGGGACCTCTGGAGGTCATTTGGTCCAGCCCCTACTCAAAACTGGGCCAACTTTGAAGTCAGATGGGGTTGTTCAGGGTCATATGCAGATGAGTTCTGAAAGCTGCTCAATAGTTTGTGAAGTCCATACTAATATTCTACTGCCTGATGCTCCCATTCCTTGGATTTGGGTCTGTGGTTCTACGAACAGGCAGCCTGACCACTTGGAGTGAGGTAACGTTGATGAAATAAGATTCATTGTGTGCAAGCAGCTTGAGCCATCTGGTTTTTCAGATTGCCTGTAACTGAAAGAGAGGGCAGAGCCATTGTTTAGCAAACAGCTTTCTGCCTTACGCTTGAGATTACTGTGCAATATCTGCCCACAAAACTTTATCAAGTGCTAGGAAGGAAATTAGCCTAGCTTGCAAGATGAGCTAAAAGCCTCCAGTCAAAATGTGGTCGTGCAGAATATAGTATGTCCCGGAGATTTGTGTATTTTGTTCAGGAACAATCAATGTGGGGCTTTCTAATTAGTATGCAACAAATACTTCTGCCACAGGTACAGTAGGTAATCTTTTGCTTGTGAGGCTCATAGAGTTATGTCGTGGTTTAACCCGGCTGGCAACTAAGCACCACACAGCCACTCGCTCACTCCCCCCCCTCCCTCTGTGGGATGGGGGAGAGAATCGGGGAAAATAAAAAAAAAAAGTAAGAGCCGTGGGTTGAGATAGAGACAGTTTAATAAGAGAGAAGAATAACAATAGTAATAATAATAATGGTAAGAGAATATACAGAATATATAAAACAAGTGATGCACAATGCAATTGCTCACCACCCACTGGCTGATGCCCAGCCCAGCCCGAGCTGCAATTACTCTGCCTGCGACCGACCAACTAACCCCCCCGAGCATGACGTTATATGGTATGGAATAGCTCTTTGGTCAGTTTGGGTTAGTTGTCCTGGCTGTGCTGTACTCCCAGCTTGTTATGCACCTGGCCGAGCAGGAGAAGCTCAAAAAGTCCTTGAGTAGCCTGAGCACTACTTAGCAACAACTAAAAACATCAGTGTGTTATCAACATTCTTCTGGTACTAAATCCAAAACGCAGCACTATGCCAGCTACTATGAAAAAAATTAACTCTTGTCCCAGCTGAAACCAGGACAAGTTAACTGGGATTGCTCAAAGGGGACTATGACAGTGTGAAAGAATTAACTTCTTGGTGAAGGTCCCCAAATTCTGCAAATAGTTGGTGCTTTTTATTCTCTTCTATTTAATTCTTAAAATAATTTGAATGAGAGAGAGAAAGAGACAGGCGAATGACAGTAATGAAATAAAATATTCTTAAAATACATGAAACAGTTCCTAAGTTTATTCAAGTACTGTTACTTCATGTTACACCTGAAAGCAGCACTTTTAATTTGTTACTATTTCTTTGTGCTTTATATTTACAATTTGGTGATAGTGAATGCAGAGAAAGCATGAAGAAAAACACTTGCCACCTGGTAATTTCTAGTCTAGTGCTGTCCTGGAACAAAAAATACATACAAAGAATATTGTGTATGCATAATAGTGTGTAGTCTCTGCACATCAGAGCTGGAATTTGTTCATAGCAGATATTCATTATGATTAGATAATTTGTTTAAAAGTGGGGAAAGTCTATTAAGGAACTGCCAAGTCTTTCACATTCAAAGCAGTTTAGTGGTATATAACAAGTAGGTAGTTGATGTTTGGATAATGTTTTGAATGTACAAAGTGTGACAGACTGCTGAGCACTGTTTGGGGAGTCCCTGGTCCCACGTGGGTAAGTTTGTGAGTAAGGGCCAGGTCACGTCCCACAGCTCTGCAGGTGTGCTGAGAAGCCAGGAAAAAGGTGAAGGAATAGTGAAGAGTAAGGAACTACCTTGGCCATAATATAGTTTGGTTGATGTCTCAGCACTCTCTGTAGCCTCCTGAGGCCAAGGATACCTACATGGCTACTCCAGCCAAATACGCAGCTCTTTGCAAGCTGATTTTATTCAGCATAGTAATGCTTTTTATCTTCTTTTTCAGGCAAGTGTTTTCAGAGAGATGAGTGAATTATGTTTCTTAAAGAATATATGTTCATCTATATAACCTTTAATATCCACATCAGTTTTGCAGAATTTTGGGAAATCGGTGCCCTGATCTAGTGGAGATAATTCCTTTTTTTTTTAATAGAAAATTATGTTGGATGGATTTCAGAATTATGTTGGAGAATTCCAGTATTGCATTAATATTTATCAGGCACTGTAGTTATAGAGTAATGAATTGTGCTTACAACGAGGCAAATTTTAATATAAGTAGCATAACCTGATCAGTTGTGGAAGGATATCATAGAATTGCTCAAGTGACTCTGAACATGTTCTTAATGAACAGAAAACAGGTCACTACTTTGCAATTCTTCTGACAAAATTAAGATATTTGGATGACAAGTGGCTTTTTTTGATGAGGTGGTCCTGGTCCTGCAAGCACTGGCTCAAGTGCTTATCTTTATATATGTTAGAAACACAGATTTTGATAAGGCTACCCACATGGGCAGAGCTGAGTACTTGTGTAAGTGTTTGCAGGATGAAAGATTTATTTGCTTCACTGGCATGAAGAGGTATTTGTTTGCATCCTCTTTACAACCCCATGAATTTTTGATCTTTAACTTTCAAACATTTCTGGAAGAGATTCTTCAGTGACATATATTTGCTGATAATGTTCTTAACTTGTTTGCCCTAGAAGATGTCTGGCTACTTTTGGAATTGAGGATTTTGAGGACCTCTAACAAAAGTGCTTTTGGCTTCTTATTACTAATGCATATGCCCTAACGTGGGAGGAGAACTTGGGTGGTACTTGAGTTTGACTTTAATGTTACTAATTTCTAACACTTTTTCTTAAAAAAAGTACCAGGCATGGATTTTTACCAACAGCAGTCTTTCAAAGAAAGTGACAAAAATTAATTTTTATGCATTACATGTTTCTCATCCCTGCTCAAGGAAACCAGAAAACACAATATTAATAAATATTTGTTTACTTTTTATATAATTTCTTTATTGCAGTTGGTGGTTCAAAACTGTGCATTGAATTTTTTTTTTTTTTTACTGCAGAATTGTCTGTCTACTTTAATTGCATCTGTTTGGGTTCTTCAAACAGTCAGTCACTGTAAGGGTTTGAGCACTATTTGTGACAGTTCATGTAGATTATATGCCATATCCTTTGACAACATGCTGATAGGAAGGATAGACTGGTGGAGAGGGCATTTTTCTGGGGGACTAAAGAAACTGAGATGTCTCTACTGCAGAACATATACAGATACCCTATCATAGAGATATACCACACACCAGAAGTAATTTAGTTCGGGGGCAGGGTGTGTGTGTGTCAGGTGGACTAATTTGTCTTGCCTCTTGAATAGAGAATAGAACTGAACATAGAAAATACCCTGGGTTTTGTTTCTGTTTCAGCCACAGATTTTCTGTGATGTCTACAGTACTGTTCTGGATGATCAATGACAGAATCAATATCTTAGTGGAGATACACCTCTGTTTAAGAAAATGCGCCACTAGAAGTATAAAATAGTTCTGACTGTTGAGCTCACGTTTTTACATTTCCTTTTAGTTCTTTTTGTAAGTACGTCTTAAAAGAAAGAGGGCACTGGGGAGAGGGAAGTAAAGGGAGGGAGAATGAATGGTATCTGTAAAACGTCAGTACTGTTAGTACTGAATTCCATGAGCTCTGCTGGCGAACCTTGACCTCTCTCTGTTGAAGCTAAACTATTTAATACATGTAAAGTTTTTCGATTAAAAGTTTCCTACCTTCAGCATTTAAAATAAAATCTATTTTTCCTGACTCTTTCCAGCTGATATTGATGATATGAAGATATGCTATGTTTTACGAGGGGGTGACAATGCCACCAGTGACATTTTTCATTTCATGGTTGAAGATGGCGGTGAGTACTCATACGATCAGTGCTTTTGTTGTTCTTGAAAGAGAAAGAGTTGAAGTATACTTGGGGAGTTTAAGAACATTGAATTTAATTGAAGGAAGTCCATGTTACCTCCTGGAATATGATTTTTGTTGTGACTTTCCCATATTGTGAACTATTTCTTACAAAGAGAGGTGTCGATAAAATGGTGATTGCATCTAATGAAAAAATACTCACCCTTCTCTAGCAAGAAAGTGAAATTCTGTAAGTCTACTTAGATACCTGGGCTTTCTGTAGTTTTACTTTTGTATTCCCTTCCCAGGCTCTTTACACATAAATTCTCATAAGCCTTTTACCTTGAGAAACTTTCTAAATGTTGATTTACAGCTATGGTTGCCTACCTCTTTAAAGGTTCCAGCTATAAGACTATTCATATCAGATGTGTTGTCTCTGATGTACATGTTACCTAGAGTTCAAGTTCTGCTTCTACCTACTTAATGTAACAGAATCCCCAATGACTTGTCAAAGATCTTTGTCAGGTGGCTGATGTGAATTCTCCTGACTAATGATATTTTGTAGGATTGTGGAGGGTGCAAAAAGACAGAATACAACCAAATTGAGAATTCTGGCATATACTCATTCAGGAAAAAAAAAAAAAGTAGTTTTTTTTTTCTTTGTTTTTAAAGAACAAAGAAAGAACAGGTTAAGGGGTAAACAGAACACATTAACAGGCCTTTTTTTTTTTTTTTTTTTTCATCTGAAGTCTGTACTTAATGGGGATATTCCTAAATGTAGATATTCCTATGTGTGGTAACAGGTGGCTAGATTATGTTACTTTAATATATTTTTTAATATGCGATATATATCTCTATGAGTAATTGGCAATTAATTTTATTAGTTGATTTAATTATATGCTGCTTAGAAAGAATGCTTTAAGTTAGCTTATTTTCAGCTCGTGTACTCGGCTTGTGTTACTTCTTCTCAAGAAGCACAGCCAATTAACGGTATTGAGATCAGTAAATGGGGGTTTGTCCTGTCTGTCAGAGATTGAACAGTCTGTCACCATCTACCATTACTGGGAGTGGGATATTAAACCACGTTCCCTTGTTCATTGTGCTGGACAAGCACAGAAGAGACAGTACCTCTTTGCAAAATCTTTGCTACATCAGAGAACAAGTAGTGAGATAAGAATACTGTGAGTACTGTGTCCAGTTCTGGGCTCCCCAGTTCAAGAAAGATGAGGAACTCCTAGAGAGAGTCCAGAAGAGGGCAACAAAGATGATGAGGGGACTGGAGCATCTCCCCTATGAGGAAAGGCTGAGAGAGCTGGGCTTGTTTAGCCTGAAGAAGAGAAGACCGAGAGGGGATCTCATTAACACATACAAATATCTTAAGGGTGGGTATCACGAGGACGGAGCCAGACTCTTCTCAGTGGTGCCCAGTGACAGGACAAGGGGCACTGGGCACAAACTGAAACATAAGAGGTTTCAGTTGAATATGAGGAAGAACTTCTTTACTTTGGGGGTGACAGAGCACTGGACCAGGCTGCCCAGGAGGGTTGTGGAGTCTCCTTCTCTGGAGATATTCAAAACCCACCTGGACGATGTCCTGTGCAGCCTGCTCTGGGTGACCCTGCTTTAGCAGGGGGGTTGGACTGGATGATCTCCCGAGGTCCCTTCCAATGCCAACCATTCTGTGATTCTGTGCAGAGTTTGCAACACTTATTTTCCAGTAAAACACTGGAAGAGGCCCCATCCCTGGAAACATTCAAGGCCAGGTTGGACGGGGTTCTGAGCAACCTGATCGAGTTAGCGGTGTCCCTGCTCAGTGCAGGGGGGTTGGACTAGATGACCTCTAGGGGTCCCTTCCAACCCAAAACATTCTATGATTCTATGATTCTATACTTGCTGTGAACTGGAAATAGGAGAAGAGCATGACTTTCTCTAGCTCCATCTTTTGATGGTTGATCTGCCCCACTCATTATACCATGACTTAAGAGAACAAATGTGGAAGATCATTTGCTAGTCTCTTAAATTATGATAGTCTAATTGGGGTCCAAGTCTGCTATCTCAGCCATTTGCATGGAGGCCAACTACAAGGAGCCATCAAACTGCTCCAGTGTGAATTTTGTTGTGGATCTGGAATTTTGTTTATCCTCTTACATGTGGCTAGCATTTGTGGTAAGCAAGTTCGGGCAACAGCAGACTAGGTGGGTAAGTGAGGGGAAAAGAGCCAAGTCAGCACTCTGCCAGCTCTTGGCCCCTTGCCTGCTCAGTTTCTCACCGTGGGAGTAAGCCATGCTGTGTACCAAATCGCAACCTAGGGTCTGAAAACATGAAATATGGTATTGGGGCAAACTTGTTTTCTTACTGGCCAAGGGAGAAACCTGCAGCCTAGACAAATGGAGAATAGCTCAGGGGTTAGGGCTGTCTCATCATAACTTTCTGAGTATAACTAAAGAGAACAGAAATGGGCTCAATATGGAGAGAAAGGAAGGCCATTTAAGAATAAAAGGAAAGAAAGCCTTGAGGACTGTAATTCACTTGTGAGAGCATAGGCCTGCTATATTCAAACCAAAATTAGAGGTTTCACCAGAAAGAATTGGTCGAGCTTTTAAGCTCTGAAAGAGTCTTATTCTCAGCATCAATTACCTGCATAGGTGTGGCTGTAGTGCTTTTCTGGCTTTAAATGGCATGTTTCATAAGAGTAATAAAAAAGTGAAATAAATTGAACTTAGTTCAGCTATTTGTCAGCACTAATATTTTTAAAGGTAGAAAAGGTTTTAATTCTTCTTGCTTAGAGATTTAGCCTCAAGATGATCTACTATAAAGTGAGTGAGCCCTTGCATTTCTGTTATACGTAGAAGAAGAAGACACTGGAGGACATAGGATGCTGCTGAGTTATCTGTGTGACATCTTGAAAGAAACTACTGTAGTTCATATTAACAATTTGCTTTCTGTTTTGATTTGAATTTTGGTCTTAAAATGATCATGTGGAGACCTGTTGATACTGAAAAAATGTTATGAGTCCATTTTAGGAAAACCTTGCAGAAAGTATGGAATTTTATTTTTCATAAAGGTTGCAAAATAGTCTCAGTTGAATCTCTTTCCTCAGAAGTGGCCTCCACATGCCATGGACAAGGTGGAGAAAAAACTCTTCTTAGCGAGTGCAAGCATGTGACAGTGGTGAATCCTGATGTTTATATTATTAAATTCTTAATTCAGTGGTTAGAAAAGGCACCAATATTGCCAGAAGGCAGACAAAAGAGGACTTTTTTTTTCCTGTGTGAAGGTAAAAAAAAAAAAAGGAAATCCAGACTGACAGTGGAACTCCTGGATGTATTTGCGGTATGTAAATTTGCACACTATTGAGAGACTCACTAGACTGAAGAAAAAGATCCAGCTTGAGCCTTTTAATTAGTGAAAAACAGAATCACAGAGTAACTTAAATCTGATAAACTTAGTGAGTAACTGCACTGTCTGCAGCAACTTCTTATTACTGAAAGCCTGGGGAAACTGGGTATGTATGGCACTACTAAATATATGCATAGGGTTGGTGCTTCAGCTATGCAGAATGGCACTGATTGGTATGGAATGAAAGTTGACACAGAAATTATGTCCAGTGTGTTGAGCTCTTGTGCCTGTTTCAGAAAACTGCACACTACAATTTCACAGTGCATCCCTTGTGAGTTGTCTGAGGCATTTTCACTCCTTACATGAGAAACTATCACTGAGGATGCACAGTTAAAGCTGCAGTCCATCGGTTACCCTCAATTTATGCCCTTCTTTTCTGTTTTTTCAGTGGCACTGCAGTAAGTCAGAAAAACTGAAAAATAATATGGATCTAAATGCCCACCTATCCAATCTGTAGAAGATACTTTCTCATTAAACATGCAGTTTCAAATAATGTGAAACTGGTTGACCTGGTTTAAGGCAAATTTTTGGCCAGATTCTGCTGATTGTGTATAATAAAACAAACATATCCCAAAGCTGGCACTAAGCTGAAACCCAGCTCAGGCCCCATACCTCCAGAGTCAGTATCAGTCAAATACATTCCAACAATACAGCCTGGCAATGGGTACTGGGACTGGGGTAGCAGTACTACAGCAGTGTGCTGAATGCCAGTTGAAGAGCAGAGCTTCTCCGTAAAGGACTATTTTTGTCTTCATTTTTGCTTCACATATTCTTTATTCTATTTAAGTCTTGTGGATAACTCTGAAATGTTCAAGTTCAGACCATGTAAAGTCAGTGAAGGAATGTTCATCTCTTTTAAATAGCAATCTGCCCCCAAATATTTTTAAAATATGACTTTGTTCTTGACCTGCTTGTTGCTTGGCTAGTGCTCTCATCCCAGCAGTCTGCCTTGCTTGCTCCTCCTCCTCCCTTCTGTCTTGTGAAGCTTGGGGAACCGTCAACCAGGGCTGCAGCACCAATGGAAGAGATTCATGTTATGCACCTCAGTATTTTTTGTTGCAAGAGGCTGGTGCCATACTAATAAAGTTTTGCATTACAGTCAGTTCCGTGAGATAATGCTGATTTGGACCTGGAGCATTCTAAAAAAAAAAAAAAAAATCATGCAAGGGGGAAGCCCATTTCCTGTTCAGCCTTAATTTGAACCATAACCTGTCCCTCCCTTATCTAACTCCCTTCTCTGCTCAGTACTTAAGTGGAGTCCTCCAAACTGCTGCTTTAGGGCTGCTAATGGAATCCTGAAGTACAGTGCCTCAAGGGTAGAATGGTTTCAAAGGGGAAGTAATGACAGATTCTTATGGCTGTTTTAGGAATGTGAGGATCACTAAGAAAGGAAAGAAACAAGTTGGTTGTTTTTTTTTATTTTTATTTCAGGCTCTTTAGGCAGCTTTTCTGACTTAAAGCCAAAGCATTGCAAAGCCAAGGCTCACTGAAACTGGTGATTTACATCATTAGCTAAATCTCATTTAAACTTTTCATTACAGATCCCTAAATGCCTTAACACAGCACTGCATTTTCCTGTACTAACATTCAGTTAAATCCCTATTGAAGCAAGAATCTTTCAAAAACAATTCCTTGAAGTTAGCCTTTAAGCCTAATTTCTGGGAAAACTTCATAGACTTTCCCAAACAATGTTTACGCAAGAAATTATGTTAATTAAAGAAGCACTGTTCTACTGCTTAGAGAAAAGTTCCATTATGTTTGTGGAATATAATTATTTCATCTGTCATACTTTGTTTTACTAAATTAAAAAAAATATATTTTTAGGAATGTCACCATTCTGGTAGGCTTTATTCTTTTGTGAGAGAATAATATTACACTCCAGAGTATAATTATTCAACTAAAACAGTTACCAGTGCTGCTTTTCAAAGGCATAATGCTGATGTGTTTTCCTGAGCAAACTATAATAATAGTGTAGGAACAGACATTTTGGACTCAATATCTGACAGTTCTTAAAGAAGCCGACTGGTAAAATACCATTGGGAATTATTTGCAGCATCCTTGCTTGACCTCACATGTGGCATTTGGGCACACTCACTGGTCTTGGCAAGAAACATCAACTACATTTACCTTTGGCTTAAAAACGAGGGCATCACATGTTGGCGGTACATTTGCCATCATTTGCCAAGTACTGTATTGGATTCTGGTCTGTTGCCAGGCTTGTTGCTGCTGTTTTGATATACTCCAGGTTGGTGCCCAAACCATTTTCCACATGTCACACTTCTTACTGTAACTGCTACCAAGAGATTTAAATAGTAGTTTGACACTACAGTTTACAAAAAAAACCCCAACCCAAACAAACAACCCCCTCCCCCCCTCAAAATAAACCTTTCTGTAAATAAAAAATTACTTCATGGGGGCGTTGTTGTGAATGTGGCTGCAAGGTCACAGCAAAATTAGTGTCTGCTGAAGTAGACAGAAGTAGCTAGCTATGTGTTTTGTGTAGCAATATTATGCGGGGCATATAGAAAGCCTAGTACAGGCCTTACTAATCTCAGTGGAAAGATTTTCATTGTCTTCTGTACCAGTTATATTTTTTCTTTGTACTGAAGTTTTAGACTGTCTGCTGGAAATGACCGAATTTTCTGTTTCAAACTTGAACATCACCTTGTCCTCCAAATACATACATTGGAAAGAAGGTCTGCTGTATCCAGAAAAAACATTTTTTGGGGGGAGGAAAAAAGGTAGTTGTTTTGTTCAGCAAGAAAATTTTGGGGTTTTTTTTCAGTTACTTGGGTTCTAATAGTGGGTTTAGCCAAAAGCAAAGCTTTCCTCTGCTCCCCATCCTGTCTTATTTGTCATTTTTAACAAAAGCAAAGCAGTGTAATTTAGGAGTGGGTCTAGGGAAATGTGAGACAACTGTGTTTTGAATTGCCTTTTATATAGAAGTTAGGACACTTTGTCCAAACACGTAAACCTCGGGAGCAGTTCCTTCCTTTATTTCAGAGGCTTTTGAACCCACACTCCCCATAATGTGCCCTCACTTATATTCTGGGCAGTTTTTTATTTATTTTCTGTTTGCCTCCTGTGTATATGAATTCTTAAATGCTTTTTTGAACATAGCCTGGGCTCTGATATTCCACTTTCCAACTAAGTACTGTTACCATGGGGCCAACAAATCCTCATTGTTGTGTGTGTGCTCTTCCCCTCTTTTTTTTTCCCCCTGTATTTCTTCTTTTCTGCTGATACCTGCTATGTTCCACAGAATAAAATGGCTTGAACAGACTGATTAGGAGCAGTGCATTCCAGAATAACCTTTAGGCTGGTGGTTTACAGCAGGGTTTAAGGTGAGGAGACTTTGGTTCCAGTTCTCTTTGAAGTCAGGGCCAGTAGTCGTGTCTTCCATGTGGAATGAGCATCCCAGCTTCTGCGTTGGTTGGATAGAAGGGAAATCTCTCCACACCATCACCTGGTGATAGATATTTTTCTGGTTTTAAGCTAAGACCATTTGCTGAATAATCACACTACAATGTATTTGTGACAAATTCGACCAGCTCAGCTCTTGGAGCTGGATCCTGCTTGCTTTGCTGAGCTGAATAGTGCCATTGATTTCATTTGACCTGGTCTGGTGAGAGGCAAGGAAGATAATGCTCGAGATAGCACTGTGACTACTTAGCAGGCTTTTTACTTAAAAATAAACCACAATTTAGCTTTTATATTCTTATGATACATAATAAGGCCCAGCTAGCAGCAAAAGAAGCATGACAATGAACAGTAAAATTAGGTCAAAATGCAAGAATTAAAGGGATTAAGGAGACACACTAGGCTTAAGTGGAAGAATTGAGAACTCTCAGGAGTAACACTGATTGCCAGTGACATGAGAACCTGCGGAAAGACACTAATTCCTAAAGTGAGCTATAATAAGCCTGTGAAATGATATTGGTTGTTGGTTGCAAATATTTTTGATTCAGACAGACTAGAGAGGTCTAGAGAAGAATGAAATGAGAGGAGGGACAGTGGCTGCTGTCGAGGAACCCTGCTCGCAGCAGCTCGGCTTGTTTGATTTCCCAACCTTAGTTTCACTGAGGGATTCTAAATAGCCCTGGGAATGAGTTCAGCATTTTTCACTACACTTGCTGGTTAACAGTGTAGAATCCCTAGAGTTCCCATAAAGGTTCATTTGATCGGTAGATGAAATGTTTCTGGGAAGTTTCTTGATTTCTTTAAAAATCAGATTACTCTTTATACAACGGGGATAAACACAACTGCAGATATGTGAGTTCTCCACCAAGAAAAGTTAGTGAGTCTTAACCTGTGGAAATACACTAAGAATCAAGTTAAATGGAAAGTGGAGAAAAGGTAATGAAAGCATAAATTGTCATCAAATTTTTGCAATTTGTGCATCTTAATTTACAACATTCTCGCTACTCTAAGAAACAATCTCCGTAGCAGTATAAATAACCATGTATCAGCAAACATGTGGTGGATTTTATTGCCTCTTCAGGATCTTAAATAAAAAGCTTATTTCTGTTACATTATGTAATTAACTTACATTTGCCAAATTGTTGCTGTGGGCTGGTAGGCATTAGGAATGCGCCGAAACTGAAACATTATATAACCATTGAGTGATGGGGAATTAGAAGCCTGCCTGAAGAAAAGGGATCCAATATGCGTATGTAGCCTTTCTAGCACCAAACAGTTACGATGAAGAGCAGCTGTAGCAGTTCAGGTGTGTGCTGGTTTAGCATCACTTCAGCAGCTCAGGGGAGCTAGTTCAAGGCAGTGAACGTTCTTTGGAGTTTTCCTGGGGAAGTCAGAATTCTCTTATTCTTAAAAAGTGCAGTGTACTTGGAGGTATCTGTTCTGACTTAGTCTTGGAAAGCATAGCACGTATAAGATTGTGCAAGCTGAAAAGCAAGTCTGCTGGAAAACAGAGTTATAAGAATTGGTATATTCATTTATACTGTTTGCCTTGCTAAATCTTACAATATAAGGACCATTCTTGCCTTATCAAGCTCTTTGTGTACTTTCTGGGAAAAGGAAGACTTGAGTTTTATTTCATAAGCCCAAACTGTGTTTGGATGATGTTCAAATTTTCCCTGAAGTTATATGACCTGTTCTTTATAATTGGCATTGAAGACTTTAAGAAGAGGAAGTTAAGAGCCAGGAATAATACAAGCAGAGTGAAAATCCTGTTAGAGTCAATTAATGAATTAATTTGACCTGTGTTGATTTTTGCTTGGGTTTGGCCTAGATGAGAATTTTCTTAAGTCAGTATGTTGTGGCTTGTTTTCCCTGGGGTTTTCTTCAGTTAATCTTTCTTTTACAGATTTAACTAATTAGGTTTTGGTTTTAGTAGTAGAAAGAATTTCATTTAGCAGTAGGCCCTTAGGAAGCTCTTTGAAAAGACAGAATTTTTTCTTTTTTTCCACTTTCTGAAGAAGGATTTTAGCTTGTTTAAGTTCAAGTCATTAGTAAAACATTAATTCATTCAGCTTGATACAGCATTGCCCTGAATGTTTGCCAGGATTCCAATCTCAGTAACTTTTAACTTAAGTACCAGCATAGCACTTCTGTCACTCTGCTGTATAATGTGCATTTTCTTCAAGACTGTAGGAATGCTGTTACCACACACCTTGCTGCCTCTTTAAAGCTTTGTCGTTAGGGTGGAACATAATAATTAGAGAGGGAATTGTAAGGATACCTTTAAAGAAACATTTGAAGCCTAATTCAAAGCCCAGTGCTTCCAGTGAGGCTCTTTGTGCCTAGAGGTTTGTGGTTTGATCCTGCGTTAGTGAAATCTGTGAGAATGTTTTTTGACTTACTACTGTGATGTACAAGAGCAGGTCATAGAAGATAAGATCCTCATAACTAACAACATGCTATTATTATTATTCACTGCCCCTAAAACTATTTTACCCTGAAAGTTTTTATTTTAGGGCCCTCAAAGTATTTGATTTCTTATTCTGATATCTCCTCTTCAGGCAGAGCTTGTAAGCTCAAGAGCCCGAGACACTGCAACCAGTTAAAAAAACCACTGGTGTACACCTGCATATTGTTTTAGGACTTGCCTGGGCTTTGCACTGAATCCATTCACTGTCTACACTGTTTAATCTCAGTAATGCCCTTCAAGCTGGCTCATCGTTACAGATTTGTAGTACTGTGTGCTCAAATGCATCCTTCCTGAGAAAACTGCACTGAGACTCTTTTGGATAGAGATATAAGATCCTAATGAATAGGAAACTAGTCATTACTTTTTTTTTTTTTTTTTTTTTTTTTTGCCAGTTCATCGCCTCTCACACCGGACCTAGCTTCAAAGCATCATCTAGCAGCAAACAAACTTGCATGAATTTCTTCCCTCATTCTCTGCAGAGCTCAGTGGCAATAATAAGGATCATATTACTGTTTTTTTTTTTTTTTTTTTTTTTTTTTCTGGCAGATGCATGAGTCCATCACACTCAGCTTCTTTCTCAGGGTTAGGTGATGCAATATTGTACATTTAAGATCCAAATGGCAGAGCTTCTCTAGTGGGCACTTTGAGTAGGATTATATCCTGGATTCATCCTAATCAAGTGGAGGTCCTTAAAGTGCTGAATTTATAGCTATAATAAACTTAGGTTTCCTCCATAACCAGTCACAAAATGAGAGACACCTCGACCGTGAGTAGATGTAGATATGGCACAGGAGCAGTTGCTCTGAATTCTAATCTAGTTTTTCCCATATTTCCCTTTTCATGCGTACTTAGAATTGCATAAATCATGTAAGTATTAAACAGGGCAGCTTTCAGCACTGGCAAGATTTATAGGTCATTTGGTGAAGTGGACATTTTCAAGCTTGTTGACTGATTTGAGTATTACGCTAAACATACAAATGGACATGAAATTGCCAGTGCCTCGCTTTTATTTTATAAGTTGCTGCATATTATATTCATTGCTGATGCTTGAGACTTGTGCACAATTTTCTCTGCTGCCTGAGGAAGCTTAAATAGGTATTTCCTACACAACTGCTGTAGACTTTAGGCTATAGGAAATGTGAGTGGAATAATTTTGCGTGGAACGAGTAACTGTTCACTGTCAAGCACAGGTCAGGCTACCTGTCCCCACTGCATCAAAACCTGGTCCTTTTGGGCTGCTCCTCCTCTGAGTTCTCTGCTCCATCCAGCACGGTGGAAAAGTCTTTCTTCTTCATAACCTTCCCTCATGTGAAAGCCTAGCTCCCTATTTTCCCTGGCCCCTAGGAGTTTCCACCTATGCCTGTGGGGGGAATTGTCCAGTTAAGTTTTCAGCTGTCTGCCATCCACCTCCATCCAATCAAACTTTTTTTTTTCCTTCTTATGTCCTTTTTCTGCCCCCTGCTTGCTGCCATAGCCTGGATGTACCAAGAATCACTGAGAGTTAATTGGATGGTTATCAGATGCCGAGATCTGCTAGGGACAGAGGGATGCTTTTCCCTGGCAGGGACTGGGTAAAGTTGAGTTAGCCTGGGCTCCTGCAGGGTCCTGTTGTTTGTACACCAGTGGCAAGTTGGAATGAGACAAAGCAAAGCATTGCTTTTGGCCCTGTTTTGCCACCAGTGAAAAAACCTGGGGAAAAAAACAAAAGAAGGAGCTATGCTTGACCCTCCTGAATATATTCTGAGGGGAAGAATCCTGTACCCTTCAGAGCAGCTGGAATAGACAGACCTTAGGCATTAAACTGAAGCTATGGACTGCAATGGTTGAAGTGGCCTAAAAATGAAGGATTGTGATTCATAGCATTGGGACATATCAACCAGTCTGTGAGCCCATATATTCTCATATAGTGCTCATTTTTTTCCCAGTTCAGCACACACACTTGCCAGCCCACATCTCTACATCAAGGTAGTGAGTCTATAGTGATTCCTGTATCATGTCTCCACCACCCTGAATTACACTGCAACTTGAACTCCTTTTCTGAACTATTATGTTCATAGTACAAGCAAATTCAAGATGATATGATTTATTTTGATCAGCTCATGAAAATATATCTGCATCATATTCCAGTTAATGACCAACAAATGTTTACTAACACTTTAGGAAAGAGGATGAGAAAGGGAAGGGAAATATTTTTTTATGCGATCAGCCTGTTTTTTCTTCTGTATTGAGTGTCCCCACTACATCCCCTCAAACAGCCTAGATTTAACTAATCTCCCTTTTCTGTCACCCATGAGAGTTGTTTCAGAGAAAATGCACTTTGCTGCTCTTAAGAGTGTTTGCAAATTGAAAGAGGCCTCAAACAAATCTGCAGTTGAGAAACACACATCCATTAATTGAAATCTTTGTCTTAAAGTTGTAGTAATTTCAACATATTGAGTAAGAAGCAAATGTAGTTTTAGTCTGTTAGTGTCCATGTAGTTACTGCTGTTGATAATCATCACTCATAGGAATTCTGCTTGAAATCATATGATTAAATTATTTCCTCCTCTTGATTACTACTATCGCTGCCTATTAAAGCAAACAATTCTAAATATGTAACTTCTGATTTTTCACGTTTCTTTACAATTCCTTTAATTACACCTGTAAACCAGACCTTATTCATTGTTTTGAAGTCCCAGATTAATCTATGCATCTGTGGAGTGTAACTTAATAGCCAGCCCCGGAACAATTTCTAATTACTGAATTGTTGAGATCTCAAACGGCTGCATTACGTTCTGGACCTGCCTGCTTGCAAGGAAACCTCACTCAAATCAAGTACCTCAGAGGTTGCTCTTATGTGTGGGGAATCTCTTCTGTGTTGATCTGATATAATTTTCTTCCACAACTGAAAGAGAATAAATCTGGATCTTCTGTGGACTGTAACTTTTTTAGTAAGAATGGGTGCAAATGTATGTTAGCTCTTTGGGACAGAGCTGGATTTCCTAGCTGGGGCATACTTTTGCAAATGCATATGTAACCTGATTTGGCCACACATGCCTTTGCTTGATTATCTTCTCATCAATAGCTGAGGTATTATTTTGATCAAAAAATAACTTCTATGCTACTTCTTCCCTGCAGTACTTCTACTTTGTTCTTTGCATGAAATAGATGCACATTGGTGCAAAAATATATTGTAAGACATCTGTAGATTCCTTGGTAAAATCCCATGTTTTCATACCTTTTGAATACTACTGAAAAATAATAATTTTAGTCTAGCTTTTTCTTCATAGTATTCATTTTGACTTGTGAGGTTTTTACAGGATGCTGTCCACATAGTTTAGTTCCTCAAGTTCATTCAATGAACTGAGTTGCAAATACTTCCAGCTTAAGTTCCCTTCTGCTTTTAATCCCCCCCCCCCTCCTTTTTGATGACTCCAGAATAAGTATGACTATGGTGGGATTGAATATTTAGTTATGAAGACAATCACAAAGAGTTAATAGAGGCTTTCTTTCACAGCATTTGACATAGCAACACATGACGAAATTATCCTGACCATTTAACCAACACTGAGTTTCATAAAATGACAGTTTGGACAGCTTGAAATGTTTTATTTGAAGGATCATGGATCTTGTCAACTTTCACAAAAGCTGGGAAGTGCAGTTTCCTGAGAGGCCATGTTTCATAAAACTTAACAATAATGGTGATTGCTAAATGAGGAGTCTAAGCTGCTTCTGGTCTGCTGGCAGTTTTTGAATGCTTGATTTCTATATTTCACCTCCAGTAGGAAGTGGCGTAACAAGGGCCAGTGGTTGGAAGTTGAATGCATAACAATTCAGATTACAGATGGAAATGTAGTTTTTAAGAGTGAATGCTCTTAACTGTTAGCAAATTTTCTAGGCAAGTGGTGAATTCTGATGTCTTCAAGAACAGATATCTTACTGAAAAAAAACCCCAACCAACCTGTCAACCTACATCCAACAAAAAGTTACTGGATGGAATTTTATGTTCTCTTAATACAGAAGATCATGCTAAATATTTATAAACGCTTCTTTTGGCCTTGAAATCTGTGGAGCGGGAATTCATAGAACCTCAACTATTACTGATTTTTGCATGTAGGAAAAAAATGGAAAAAGAACGTATCGTCTGCAGGGCAATCTTGTCAGTGCCATTCTTCCAAATTGTATATTTAAGAAACAATCCTTATTCCTCTCTGACCCCCCCTCCAAGATCCTTAAGGAAATTAAGAAGTGCTATTGTGAAACTGGTAGAAGGACTTTTAAATCACATAGCTGAGAAGTCAAGAATTTAAAGAAGATAGAGTGAAAGCTGAATGGTACAGCCCTCAAAATCTGTGGATTGTTATGTCTTTTCATACAGTCACTAGTAACATTATTTGCTTAGTATTTCAACATACAGTCTTCTCCCTCTCCCACCCACACGCATTCTTGTAAAGTATATCTTGTTAATCTTAATGTTATCTTAACATTTTTCACCCCAGGGAAGTTTTTACAAAAAATTCTACATGTAAGCAGTACTTAAAAACACAACCAAAACGAACACCCAAACCTAAGAAAATTTACCAATCTTACTGAATTTAAAACAACCTTTTGCATTTAACTATTAAAAAAGCTGAAATTTGTCAAATAGTATTTTTTTATGTTCAAAACCACATCACATGCCATCTTTTTCTAAATAATATTATATGTAAATGTAGGTCCATATTTTTTTAGAATTCCACTGTTTGTGCTGTTCTTCTTGGCTGCATCAGGGTTATTCTGACACAATCAGGTGAAATAACCCCATCCTTATGTAAAGGAAAGTAGAACAAGACTGGCCAGCTTCCCCCACCCACCCTGCCCTACAAAATTATTACCGTAGAGATTATCCAACGTGTGTCCTGCTGATTAGTGTGTTGCTCAGGAGAGTTCCAACGTATGAGAGTGAGATTTCATGTTCATCACACCGTTGGATGGGTCTGTGTGAATGACTTACTGCTATTAGGTTGTGTAACTACCCACTCCTATAGCTCTGCAGTGGCCCTTGCATAGTTGCTTTACTTTTGCTTAACTACGCTGACTTGAACTGATAGTCTATAAACTAACTTTTATAATCTACTATAAAAGGACTATATATGTTTGTGTGTATATATGTAAAGGAATGTATATAGTCCTTAAGCCAGCTAGCCTCTTTGAGTTTATATAGCAAGTACATATTCTAATGGGGTATTTTTCTTTCCTGCTTCAATCCCATATTAGGCTGAGGTTGATTTGGTGAGTAGCATGGTTCACAGCTAAGTCTTGAACTTTGAATTCTTGGCATGCCTGAACTGGCTTTCTACCTGAAGCAAAGCAAGTATTCCTTTTTCAGTGCTTAGCTTTGCGTAAACAGGTCTTTACCCTGACCTTTGCTTATAGATACTGTTATCCAGTCAGCCAGCTACTCTGGAAGGAGACGGAGCATGCTGTTTCAAGCAGCAGTCAGTTTTAAAATATATAAAAAAATGCACCTTTCTTCTGCATAGGAAAGACTCCAGTTTTGATGCAAAAGAATTATTTGATGGGGAAAGATGGTCAGAAGATATTTTCACACTTCTGCAGAATACTTTTTAGGTCAACTTTTAGCTCTTACTGTTCACAGTATCTGAAACTACAGCTCTCAGGCCCAACCCACCTTTCCACTGTAGAACTGATAAGAGATCATCAAGAAGCTGATAAACACAAGCTTAAGGATTAAGAGTAAAATGAAATATTTGGGGTGGGCTTTCAGTGCAAAGCAGTGTCTATGAGTGAATTTATTTTTAGGTTTTGTTTTTTTTTTTTTTTAAAGTAGCTCTTTATCTGGGCTTCTTTTAAAATCCTTTAATTACTTATTGTGCAGTTTAGTAGTCCTTCCCTTATTCCTTGCTAAGGTAAAAAAAAATCACTTCTTTTTCCCTCCATAAATATATTCCCTCTGTGAATTCCCCTTTGGGCAGTGTTGTTCAACTTCATTCCAAAATACAAGGCTGTGTGCTAAATGGCATTGAATAGGATACACAGGAGGAACAAAGGGATGATTAATTGTATGTGCTAACGTGTTTGTTTTACTTCAAACTAGCTACATAGCTTAGAGTAGAAGCAGAAGCCACGGCATGAATTCTAGTATACATTAATCCAAGCACAAACTCTCTATATGTTCTGGATATACATCCTAAATAAATAACAAGCATTGCTAAAACCCACATTACAATCCCTTAATTGCTAATGTGTGGGTGCTAGCTAGATCAAGCTAGCACAGGTACACTATCATGTAGTTGTATCTTAATTTTGCTTTGTAGACATGTTTTCTATTTAGTAAGATTTGGCCAAGTTTGGAGGGAGTTGTAGCATGCTTACCTGGGCAGCTTTTTGTAAAAATGGAATGTCTAAAGAGGCAATGTATTTTAGTAGTCTGCTCATATGTTACATCATAACAAAAAATTATTCTCCTCAATGTACAGCCAAATTTTGATCTTTCAAATTCTGACAGAAGATAAAAAGGATGGGAGTCATTTGCTTTAATGTGTCCAAAACATATGGTTCCAAATATAATGGAAATTTTTGGATCCTTTTAAAGTTAATGGACCTGTTCATCTAATTAAGTAAGGGTGATTCATCTCAATCTAAGAGAAGAGCTAATAGATTAGTTTAATTTCTCTCCTGGGGTGCTCGTTTCTCCATTTATGGTAAGGGGGGCTTGGTACAACTAGAAAAAATTTAGACATCTAAAGGTGAAAAAGATGAATCCCACTCCTCTTCAATTTTATTTGTGGGTGCAGGTTATAAAAAAGAACATTTAAAAGCAGATTCTAAACTGTCATCTAAATTTGGATAAAAATATCATAGAAGGATAAGCTATTTAATTGTTTTTTAACTATGTAGTGTTTATAGCTGGAAGCATCTTTTAAACATTTGAAGTACTTGCTCAAAGCAGTGTAAGTTGTCTTGGAGTGTAATAGAATCTCCTTAGTAATTTTCCTTTACCAAATATTTGTGTCTGTGCATTCTATTGTTAAGTGTCTGACTACATTGATATCAATGTGACCTTATCACTTTCGATAGTATCCTAGCTAGCATAACAGTATTTGTCTACTTGCCTGCTAATGCATTAATGATCGATCAGTCAGTGCTCTTGCTCATGGATACTGTGAAAAGCTAACTTTGTAATTCTGTAGTCTGAGGGTATAAATGTGTGTGTCCTTGGTGTGTTCTAGTTCGTACTGTTTCCTTGAATGTCTCAGGAATTAACTCATCATCTTTAACTTGTACTGATTTAGGGTCTAGTTCCAGGCACTTGTTTTTCTTTTATCAAAGTAACTAAATGACCCCGATCCTTCCCCGCGCCGCAAGTTTTTACCTCCTATGTCACAACATTGTGTACTTTTTGCAAGTATGCACGTTTGCAATTAAACAGTTCATTTGAATGTTTTTTTTCTCCAACTCAGATGTACATTCCTCCTGACAGTAATCACAAGAAGCATACTAACTTCGCATGCGCCGTTCACTGCTTTAGATGTTTGGGGATCTAGGAACTAGTCTTCAGTTAAATTCTCATTTAGAGTGAGAAACTCTGAAGTGTTAAAAAAGCCACGCAGAAAGCAAAGGTGGAAGGGAAGCACAGTCCGGGTGATCTTTACTCAGCTTATATAAAGGAAATGCCATACTATCAAATATCAACCCATCACAAGAAAACTACTGAGACAAAGACATCACGGAAGAAGCACCTCCCATGAATTGTACTGTTAAATTAAAATTAATATAAAGGAAAAATAAAAATTAAGAAAACAAGTGGCTGAGCTTCCGTGCAGTGTAGGCACTTACTTAAATCAGCAGAAAACAACCTAGCGGTTGCTAAAAGTTAGAACTATCCTTTGGTCGCAGGAAGGCGTATTGCTGTTCTTTGTATTCTCTGGAGGACAATGACCAGTAAAGCTTGCCATAATATGTATTATGGTTAAAAATAGAGTATTTAAAACATTGAATGTTTTTATATTGTTAATACAAATCAGCATACTTTCCTTAATCCATTAGGATACTCCTGATATTAGGAAAGAAGTGTATCAGAATCAGTCTTCCTCAAAGCCCTTCGCGAGCAGTTGTTACAGTAGCTAAACAGTCATGGTACATCAGTGAGATTGGATGTTGTGCTTTAGATGTGGCGATGGTAAAGATTGGTAGGGACTGACTTTAAATTAATTGTTGTTAAGAGGGTTTTAGTAATGAAGATGCTGCAGTTTCTTTCATGACGAGTTTGTGGTAATCTGTGTGAGTGAGCAGCAAGGAGGCATCTTTACAAATGGCAGAACCCAGAGCTGTTAGACCTAGGGAAAACC
This sequence comes from Egretta garzetta, assembly GCF_000687185.1. Lineage (NCBI taxonomy): Eukaryota > Metazoa > Chordata > Aves > Pelecaniformes > Ardeidae > Egretta > Egretta garzetta. Next base: position 260,275 of record NW_009258484.1, on the reverse strand, counting down.
AGAGAGCTGCAGGGTGTCCAAAAAAGTCCCACTGTGAATACCCATACAACTGGTATTTTTCACTTACAATCTACCAGGTGCCTCGTGCTCATGTTCTTACAGCATGTGAGTGCAAGATCTCATTGCGCATCACTGGGAGGAACCTACAGGTATCAAGGTGCAGCCTATTCTGAACAGGTGCTTGATCAAGGATGGAGGAAGGCTGCGACACCACAGTGTGCCCTGTGGAATAAATCTACAGGATGTCTGAATATGCAATGGAGTTGTTCACCTGAGTTGATGAGTTCCTGCAAAATATGTAGGTCCTGAACATTGCTGTAGACTGTCATTGAGATGTTTGTTTTGTAAAAGACACAACGAAAGAATATGGTGGCTGTAAGGAACAGTGATTGTTGAGAAAAACATATGTTCTAGGATACTTTTTTTTTGTTGTTAATAAAAAAGATGTAAACTGGGAAGCCCTCCATGATGTCATGGTACATCTTGGTCATTGGTGGAAGTTAGGAAAAAAGTTGCTTCTATGCATGCAGTTCCATAACTCCCACATGGAGTTTCCTTTTCTGAAATGAATATTGTGGAAAAATTTAGGTGTGAATCACATAAAAAACCCCTAAGGATTGGACCCAATAATTGAAATCCTATTTAAAAAGAGGAATAAAATTAAATGGAGCTAAAAGTAGACACGCAGGCTTGTCTGATTTTGACACTGGGTAAAATAAAATTGCACATGATAGGGCTTCTGTAAAATTCTATAATCTTTCCCTATCTAAGAAAACTCTGCAGTTCTTTTCACCTTCATGGTATTTTTATCATGGTGTGCTCTGAATTTCAGAGCATATCAGAAGTGTCTGTTTAACAGTTTATCAAAGGCCGAGGACTGTACAGTTAATCTAATGTGTCTCCTAAATTACTCCTACCAAATTTGTTCACGCAGTAATTTCAGTGCATTTATTTACAATTTAAATATGTGTTATTCATAAAACCAAAATTCAAATTCTGCATTTCAGTTTTCCTAGTGCTTGGAGATGGTCATGGTTCCACTTTATTACTCTATAAAGTTAATTACTGCAACATACACAGTAGATACCGAGAACAGTTTAACGAGTTGATGGAATTAATAGAAGATTGTGTTATCTTTATCTTCACTGTAAATTTGGCATACCACTTTCATTTGCAGTGGCCATTCCTTTTATCTAAATAGTTGAGAAATAATACAGAGATAATTTTCGGTGGAATGAAATACCAAGAAGTTCTGATTCAGATAAAATAAAATGCTTAGAGATGCAAGTAAAATTTTAATCTACTATATATAATCCTTAATACACCAAGTGATTAGAGAAAATAGGGAGTTGAACGCAGAAGATTACAAAATGGAAACCATAATACTTCTTTATAAACATTATGTTACATTCTTCTAAATACCTGTGTGAGTATAGTGTTCTGATCATGTACGTTTATGTGCATGTGCATACAAGAAATGAAATGAAACTATTAGCTGGAAATTAAGGAAACAAAGACATTATGTTTATACTGAATATTCTGAATACTAATAATATTCTGAGTATAAATAAATAATATTAGAAAAGAATCTAGTATTTTCCCAGTCTTTTTGTGTCTCTAAGTGGAGAAAGGATGGCTTTGAGATGAAGTTGTTAAAATGGATTTTATTCCCAATTCCTCACACTTTGTACTTGAAAGCCATAGAATCACAGAATAACAGTGGTTTTAAGGCACATCTGGAGATCATATAGTCCAATACCCCTCTGCAGAACAGCATCAACTAGAGCAGGTAATCCAGGAATGAACCAAGTCAGATTTTGAATATCTCCAAGGATGGAGACTCCGCAACATCTCTGGGCAACGTGATCAAATGTTTCAACACCCTTATAATAAACACGTTTTTTCTCTCATTTGAATGCCTCTTGTAATTCAGTTTGTCCCCATTGTTTCTTGTCTTGTCACTGGACACCTCTGAGAAGAGTCTGTCTCCCTCTCATTACACCCTCCCATCAGGTATTTATATGCATTGGTATGTTTCCCACCTGAGCCTTCTCTTCTCCAGGCTGGACAATCCCAGCTCTCTCAGCATCTCCTTACACATCAGATGCTTCAGTTCCTGCATCATCTTTGTGACCCTTTGCCGGACTTGCTACCCAGCACTGGTGTATCTCACCAGGGCTGAGTAGAAGGGAAGGATCACCTACTTCAACCTGCTGGCAGCAGTCTTCCTAATGCAACCCAGGATGCTGTTGACAGACATAATGTCATGTATGAATCTAGAGAAATCCAAGGCTTGTATTGTGGCAGTAAGAAATAGTCAATCCCCTGTTACTTCATTCAGCTGTGATGAAGCAAGGGTCTAATGCTTCAGGTATACAAATGATCATGAATGTAAGTGGCTTATAAATTTTATCTGCAGGAAGCATTTCCAAATTAGCATGAATCGCTTATAGCTGAGTTGGGGCTAGCAACTGTTTTCCATATTCAGCATGAAAATGAAGCACAGTTAGTAACCACCAACTGTAAGAAAAAAGTACATCTCAGTGGGATTGTGGGGAAATCACACAAAAGGCTGCGTCAGCAACTCACATGACACTACTGTTTAATACCTTGGCTCATGGTGAAGCAGCAGCAAGCTGTTGTTTTCACACTCCCCTCAGAATCATAGAATCATAGAGTAGTTTGGGTTGGAAGGAACCTTTAAAGGTCATCTAGTCCAACCCGTCTGCAGTGGGCAGGGACATCTTCAACTAGATCAGGTTGCTTCAGTCCACCCATCAAATCCATACCTCTCCAATTTAGAGAGAAGGATGTTGTGGGAAGCTGTGTCAAAGGCCTTACAGAAGTCCAGATAGACAACATCTGTAGCTCTCCTTGTGTCCACTGATGTAGTTGCTCCATCATATAAGGACACTAAGTTGGTCAGGCAAGACTTGCCCTTGGCGAAGCCATGCTGGCTGTCTCAAATCACTTCCCTGTCCTCCATGTCCCTTAGCATAGCTTCTAGGAGGATCTGTTCCATGATCTTCTCAGGCACAGAGGTGAGGCTGATAGGTCGGTAGTTCCCAGGGTCCTCCTTTCTACTCTTTTTAAAAATACGTGCAATGTTTCCCTTCTTCCAGTCCCCAGGGACTTCACCTGACTGCCATGACTTTTCAAATGTCATGGAGAGGGGCTTGGCAACTACACCAGCCAATTCCCTCAGGACTCTGCGATACATCTCATGGTCACAAACCTGACCTTCTCTTACAGTGGGAGGGACTTTGCTCCCCCAGTCCCTGTCTTGAAGTCCATCCACTCGAGAGGTGTGGGAAAAGAGGTTGCCAGTGAAGACTGAGGCAAATTGTTGAGTACCTCAGCCTTCTCCTCATCTGTTGTTACCAGTTTGCAAGTTGTGTTCCTCAGCAGGGGTACGCTTTCTTTAACCTTCCTTTTCTGGCTTCTGTAGAAGCCCTTGACAAGTTTAGCTCCAGCTGCGTCTTGGCCTTCCTGACCCCATCCCTACACAACCAGGCAGCATCCCTATACTCTTGCTAGGATACCTGTCCCTGCTTCCACTGCCTGTGCATTTCTGTCTTGCCCTTTAGTTTGACCATCAGGTCTTGACTCAGCCATGCCATTCTCTTGCCTTCCTTTCCTGATTTCTTACACCTGGGGATCGAGAGCTCTTGCTCTATGGAATGTGTCCTTAAAGATCTGCCAGCTCTGTTCTGCTCCCTTGTCCCTGAGGGCAGTTTCTCAGTGGAGCCTATTGACTAACTCCTAGAACACCTGGAATTTTACTTTCCTAAAATTCAGGGTCCTGACTTTACTCTTTGCTTGGCCCATATCCCTCAGGACTGCAAAATCCACCAATGCATGATCATTGCAGCCCAAGCTGCAGTTTTGATGTCACCCATTAGTTCACTTGCACTGGTGACCAACAGGTCCAGTATTGCATCCCCTTGGGTAGGGGTGTTTATTACTTGGCTTAAGAAGTTATCCTTGATGCACTCCAGGAGTCTCCTGGATTGCCTACAGCTCACTGTGCTACTTTTCCAGCAGATGTCGGAGTGGTTAGAAGTTCCCCAGCAGAATGAGAGCCTGCGAGCATGGTGCCTTCTGTAGCTGGAGTAAGAAGGCTTTGTGAATAGGCTCCTCTTGATTGGGCAGCCTGTAGTAAGCTCCAACCACAAGGTTCCCTTTGTTTCCTCAGTCTCTTAATTCTCACTGGTAAGCTTTCAAGCTGCTTGTGCCTATTCTTCAGAGACAGCTCTTCACAATCTATGCATTTCTTGATGTAAAAGGCAAGCCCTCCATCCGTCCTTCCTTGCTGTCTGTTCTGAACAGCCTGTAGCCATTGATAGCTGCACTCCAGTCATAGAATTCATTTCACCAAGTTTCAGTAATGGCAACTAGGTCATAGCTTTCTAGCAGCACGGTGGCTTCCAACTCCTCTTGTTTGTTGCCCTTGCTGGGTGCATTGGTGTAGAGGAACTTCAGCTGAGCTGTCAGCCATGACACCTTCTTAGAGCAACACCGCTTAATTCCTTTGAGATATTTCACTGGTGTTTCCCTGTTGGGTCCTATTACCTCAGTAGCCCCTTTCTCATCTCCATAAGACTTCAAGTGTGCTCCAGTGTACCCAGCAAGTTTCAGAGCAACAGGCTGAGGGCCCTCTCTAGAACCCCATCCCTCTAACCTTGGTGTGTCATCCCACAGCTTGTCAGAGGTAGATCTGATATTATCTCTGTCCCCCTTCAAGTCCCGTTTAAAGCTCTGTCAAGGAGGCCTGCTAGCTCATGAGCAAAGACACTCTTCCTCCTTTGAGAAAGGTGAATCTCATTCTTTGTATGAGGTAAGCATTATATGCCGGAGCATAGACATTCCTGTCCAGAGTGGCTGGTAAAATTAGAAGAATCACAGAGTTGGGAGGCAAACTTGGAAGTGTTGATTTTTCTTTCAATTTAACTACCTAAAGTTGGGGAACATCAAAATAATCATGTAAGGAGTATGAAAGAATGTTCTGAAAGTGTCTGAACTGTGATAAAAGTGTACTGCTTTACATCTGGAGTGAATTCCATCCCTAATTTTTAATTTATATTAGACTCAGCTGCTCTTTGGCTGAGGGGAGTGGGAGGGAGAAAGAGAATCCATAATCCATGCCACCTAGTATGGGTTCTAGATAGCTTCGCAACACTTAGAAGTGATGCCTCCAGAGCTTTATTTAGGAAATGTAGGTACCTCTAGCGGGCATTTCAGGTCTTATGCAGGCCAAGTAGCCCTCTGATTCTCTCCATTATCTATTTATGAAGTTTAGAGCAGTTGGGTTAAAATGCGGTTCAATGATACAGTCAAATTGACTTGATGACTTGTGGCTGCCAAAAGAGAGCCCTTCTCCCTCTCTCATCCTTTCCTATCTGGTCTTACACCAGTTTGTAGCATGCTAAATTGATTCAACTAACTGTCCTGACAGAAAGCTAGTATCTTTTTAGGCTGAGTTGTAAGGTGTTGAATTGGTTTACTAAGCAGGCAGTGGTGAGCACCAGGGAGACTACACAGCTAGGAACGTGGAGGTGAGAGAGAAATGAGATTTCCCCAGTTGAGGGCTTTGAGCTGCTGGATTGGTTCAGCTAAGTTGTCTAGCTATGCTGCTTTGTGCTCAGTTCAGAGGGGCTTCTTCACAGACTGCTTGAGGCAACCTGAAGCTGTGCTGCCTACTGAAGGGGAAGTCCCACCTCCTCTTTGCTCCTGGCTGTACCTGTTCGCTCTGTGCTGGCACTGGAGGTGATGCAGCCACACATAAAAGCATGGATTCATCCTACCCACAGCATGCCATCATTAATCAGTTTAAGACCATCTTGCAACCATACTCTTGGTCTCCTCAAGCTAAGAAGATTTGATAGTTAAATGAATAAACAGCTCTCTAGCTCCTATTATAGAAGTCCTGGTATTTACTGACTGGTGGCTTAACAGCAGAGAAAAGACAATTTATAAAATGTTATGAGTCCATTTATTTGTAGAATGGCATTCCAGCATGACACCTCCATGAGCACCTAGCCAAATTTTTCTTGGAGTTTTGAATATGCCATAGAAGTTTGTATGTTTTTGAATAATAATATAAAAATTTAAACAAAAAAAACCAACAACAACAAAAAAAGGTGGAAAATTACACAGATATCTGTGATATTTATGAGAAAAAATATGTACATAAGGGAAAAATACATAATACGTATAGCATTACACACATTATAAAATAGAATAAGTTTTATGTCCTTAAATTCATAGTATTCTAATCACTTTTATTAAATGTTTAAATAATTTTAATTTTTCAATAAAGGAAACTTCTGATTTTCTTTAGAATGTTGCATCAATGTTGGTGATGGATTTAGTTTGGAATTGAGGTAACAAGTGATGAATATATAAAATATAGTGGAAGGAACATTGTGCTGCAAATTGATTATCACTAGACCAAAAGTGGATTAAACATCCTAAGTACATTACTCAAGATGGTGGTTTGCTTGTTGTGGGAGACATGCAGTTTGATTATTGAACTGATGGGTCATGCACCTATATGTTTTGGCGTTATAATCCTATAAAAATTGTGCAATAGACAGATCCAGCTGGGTGTATCTCATGTTCTACCATAATAAATGGCATCCCCTTACATCAACTATTTGATTAACAGGTTGAATGTGGCATCCAAGCAATGAATAGATCATTGAAACAGTATTTTGTTTTGAGATGTCAAAACATACAAGGCGTGATGAACCAAGTCATCAGGCAAACGCTTCAGTGTTAATGATTGAGTAAAGGCTAGTGGAGAACTACAACATAACAGGATTTTCCAAAAGTTGGTTCATTGTGTTTGTTTCTTCTTCTTCTTCTAAAAAAAAAAAATGGTTCATCTTCATTTTAAGAGAAAAGGTCTTGTGAATTCCAGAATGCATACATGTTCTCTATTGCTTTGAAAACAGCGTGTAAGGAATTATTAGTATTGTGCGTGTCAAGACAAAGCAGTTTCCCATCTAGTACTGAGTCAGTGGCTTTCCAGTGCTGGGGATGAAGTCAGGAGCCCATGCTCGTAGACCTTTGCCCAGGAAAGAAGGGCATCTTCAGAAAGCAGCTGAGAAGACTCAGCTTTTGCCCTGAGTTTGCACTGAGGCAGCCTTTCTCTCCCTGCAGGGACTTCAAGGGAAGTTAGGGAGATGGGTCTCCTAACCAAGGCGTCTTAACGTTGCTACCCAAGTTAGGCTATTCAAACAGCCCCACAGAGGGTGGGGGTTTACCCCTGTCCCAGAGATCCAGGTAAACTGAATTAAGGGAATCAATGTTACTCACATTTAGCAAAATACATTTTTTATTTTAAAGCGAGGAATTCAATGAACAAGGAAAACAGTTGATACAGATGCTCTGGATAGTCTCATTTTTCACAAACTGCTGTTCTTGTGTGACCTCCTTTTCAGTCAGTAACTGTCCATTGCTGTCTCTGACACTATTGGGAAAAATCCAGAGATGTTGCTATAATAAAACAAGAAATTGCGGCATGTTTGTTCAGACATGCAGTGCCTGCAGAGATGCCAACTTACTCCGATAGTTTACTATCCCTTTTGTGTAACAAAAAGAATGTTGCCTCCAGAGATTTCTTTCTGAAGACGTCTCGGTTTACAGACAGTGCATGCAGGTGCATGCTGAATTTCCTGTTTGTGTTTGCGCTGAATGTTGCAATTGTTTTAATCTAACATAATCTCATACTGTACAGCAAATCACTGTACTTCTGAGGTGTTTCTAATTTCCCAAATAGTGTGGCAATGAGCTATTTTATGGCTTAATAAAGATTATTTTGATAAACAGAGTGTCTGAAAACATTGTATCACTGTTGCAGTTAACTAGGTTATTTCTGCATGGAAATAAAATGTAATCTTTTTGCACTTCTAGATAAGGTGATACTGTAAATTGACTTCTAAAGCTATGTTGAACATTCACGATGGTTCTGCGCTGCATCAAAGGACACCTAAAGCGTCTACTCATGATGGATGCTGTGTGTAAATCACAGCAGGATAATTGTAAGGCAGAGTAATGACTGTAGAGAGGTACCTGTACTGACTTTACCATCTGGACCAAGTACTAATACCACTGTAGCCACAGTAGCTTGGGATTCAGTACTGCATCCAGCTCTGGAGTCCTCAGCACAGGAAAGACATGGACCTGTTGGAGCGGGTCCAGAGGAGGGCCACAAAAGTGGTCAGAGGGCTGGAGCACCTCTCCTATGAGGAAAGGCTGAGAGAGTTGGGGTTGTTCAGCCTGGAGAAGAGAAGGCTCCAGAGACCTTATTGTGGCTTTTCAGTACTTGAAGGGACGTATAAGAAAGATGAGGACAGACTTTTTAATAGAGTCTGTAGCAATAGGATAAGGGAACTAAAAGAGGGTAGATTTAGACTAGATATAGGAAGAAATTTTTTACGATGAGAGTGGTGAACCCCTGGAACGGGTTGCCCAGAGAGGTAGTGGAGGCCCCATCCCTGGAAACATCCAAGGTCAGGGTGGACGGGGCTCTGAGCAACCTGATCGAGTTGAAGATACCCCTGCTCACTGCAGGGGTGTTGGACTAGATGACCTTTAAAGGTCATCCAACCCAAAATATTCTATGATTCTGTAATGCTATGATTTTACAGTTGATCTGCAGAAGCAGTCTGGAGTCCTAGGAGCAGCTATTTGTGCCGAGTTCTGCACTGCCACTGCAATACATTTTCAAACTAACTAGTTTAAAGCTAGATGCCATGTATCTGTGTGTGCTGCAATTCCTTATTTGGATTGCAGTGCATGATGCCAATGCATGGTACCAAAACCTGGGAACTATTGATGCATAGGGCCGCCCTCACTTTCTCTGTGCTTAGGGTAGGATATGATATAGAAACTGCTGTTCCTCTGCAGCATGAGAGCGTTCTGCTCCAGTGGACCGCCTGGGATATGAGCAAGGCAAAGGAACCTCTGTAAGGGCAAGGATCTGGACATTATTTTGTTAGCTTAGCCTCTTTTCAGGTTAAAAGCTAACATTTTTGCCTTTAATCAAATATATCTAAGCTTGCTGATACTACTTGTCACATGTCTTGTCCCTAAGCTCTTCTTGAAGATAGTGGGAGGATTGCTGGAGTAATGACCACATTTGGAAAAACATGACTGTCATGTACTGAGGAAACAGGTGTGGTGGTTTAATATGTTACTAAATCCCACTCTGCCAGAGGTAGCTGCCTTTTTACAGAGTAAAGCATACGGTAGTAACTCCACTGTTAGTCCAGCTCTGTAGCAGTGCAAGCTAAGATGCTGAACTGTGAGCGAGTGTTTTAGGGGCAGGGACAGATACTCTGCTTCACCAGCACTGCTAAAGGTCTGCCAGTAGTGTAGGAAGGGGGTGGACAGCTTGGGGTGAGGTGGTGTGTGTGTGTGTGTGTGTGTAATGTCTTAGAGCTGCTACAGCAAGATTTGCCAGGGCTTGCCTGTCAGATATGGTCATGAGGCCAAGATTCGTATCCAGAATATACAGTATCATGCAATTCATTAATACCCTTTATTTACCACTCATTTGAAGTATACGTCAGCGTGTCTGGCATGTCCAATTTAGTACCTGCTGCCTAGAAAGCTGTCCTGGTTGCACACAGATTTAACCCGCCACATTGACAGCCTGATTGTCATTGAAGCCACCACCCTCTTAAGTGTAACCGTTTCTGCATTTTTCATTGCAATTATGGACAATTGCGTGTTAGTACAATACCGATCATGAATAACATGTTATGAAAAGCGATCCTGTGTTTTAATAAGCATACACAGAAAAATTCAATTTTTTAACTGGATTTAAAAAATACGTAGTTGAAACAAAACAAAATGAGTTCAGGTTCTCCTGTGAATGGATTTTTCTCAAGTCTGCCTCCTTTGGTCTCTGGGCTTGATGTAGATGCAGTCAGATTTTCATACTTTAAAGAAATATTGCTTTAAAGGATAATATCATGAACATTACAGTGCTAGAAATATTTTTATTACAGTAATAGTTGTATTACCTATATCTGTCAATTAAATAAAGAATATGTGAAAATGTATTTATGTCTCACCTTGTAAACAATCATGGAATGCTTTGTTAAGAGTGAATTGAAATTTGGACATAGTGGTTGCCAGGTAATATTGTGAAGATGAAGGGGGGGTACAAGAGGGAGTGACATGCAGCCTAAAATAAGAAAACCAAGCCGGTGGTTTGGAGAAAATGTGAAAATGTATTCGTGTAGATGCAGCTGTACATGTGAAAAAGCTTGACTTTCAGTTTTGAACAGTTGTAGAGAAAGAACGAAGGTGAAGAAGGATATTAATAGAGAAATAAAGAGAGACTGAAAGGAAGGTGCCATACATCCAGAAACCACTTAGAAAAAAATGGGGCGTTTAAATTAGTTACAAAGTTAATTTAAGTAATAGAAGGAATTTTCCCTGGAGCGACATGAAATTGCAGTGCTTTCTGTGGCACTGCAGAAAAAAGGGTAATGATTTAGGAAGCCTACAGAATTACAGTAATCAAAATGGGAAGCGAATCTGATGTGTGGATTTCTATGTAATTTGTCTTTTTGTGTTGCTCTTTCTTTGCCAGCTGGAGCTTTCTGTTATATATGCACATACGTCTTCCATAACTTGCACTGTGTGCTAAGCTGGGCATTCTCTTTTCTTTAAAAATAGGAGCTTGGTTTAGAATATCAGGGTGAAATGTCACTCTCTACGATTTGATTACTTTTTATATGTCTTTTGTTTCTTCTGTGTTTTAATGAGATCTCTCTCAGCTCAGGCAGAAATATGCTCTTGACAGTTTTACTTTAAAAGGAAAAATGTCTTTCTGTGGGGCCTTTGAAGCAAATCTATCTAATGTGTAACTGAGAATATCCTTTGCCTTCTACTTTCATCATCAGAAATATGTCACACATTGTAAGAATCTAGGAGGGCCTAAATCCCTTCTATTTTGTGTTTGTTTGATATATCAAGAAGTCCTTCATTAGATGAAACTAGTGGGGTTTCCATTAAGTCAATTGGAGAATTTGTCGAGGTGCAGGCTGGCCATTCCAAGTCCCTGAAGGTATGTTACTGCTGCAGCTGCGACCTGGGGCCATTCAAAGTCCCTGAAGGTATGTTACTGCTGCAGCTGCGACCTGGGGCCAAAGCACAGATCTCAGCACGTGAGTGATCCAGGTCTGCCTGTGAGCGTTCCTACTACAGGGCTGCAGACAGCTCCTAGCGTGCAGCCATCCACGCCGAGACTGCCGGAGCTGGGCTTGCAGATGGCTTTTCTGAAGCACAGGTGTAGGTTCTTATGGCCTCACTGAACTGGGCTGCTCTGGGATGGTTTTTCTTCCAAGTTGTGAGAGTCTCTCAACAAACTGGTGTGGAAGTGGTGTTCTTGGCTTACAGAGTAGTGTGCTACTCTGTCTGCCCATTCTAGCAGTCCCAGCACCCAACACACACCAATGACTGCTTTCTGCCTCTGGCCACCCTGTTACTGCAGCCAGAAAGATGTAGAAGCGTGATGGTTACAGGGGCCTCAGAAGATGGAGTAAGTTTTAGCAAGACAATCGTATAGTTTGGGTGCAGATGCAGCCAGGTGGAGACAGATACTGCATGAAGCAGCGACTGCCAGTTCTCTACATGGGGAGCTGAGCTTCTAATCCAGATTGCAATACTGAGATCCTGACCAGTCTCTCATTGCTGCTGTTCTTGACTATTCCTGTTCAGCATGTACCTCTTTCTGAAGAAATTTAAGCTTTGTATATATTCAGATGGATGGCTGCTTAACCAGACCAGCACCCCAGACTGTCCTTTTGTTTGTGTTCTACCAAGTGTTTACGCTATTGGGCATCCCTGGAACAAATAAACCATGATAATTAGAAATTGTACATAAGAAAGTAGATCTAACTGGAGCTTTCTGAGAATCTGCATGAATACTATTTTGCACTACCCTTACAAGACCTGTGGTTGATCAGATTGGTATAATCAAGTTAAACGTAGGTGTTCTGTGTGGAGCTGGGGGTTTGGGAGGTGTTTGCTCTCTTGGGTGCTATTTTCTTTGGAATATACTGCAATCACTGCACATGAAGCCTAAAGCTTTTGATATGCAATTGCAAGGGCACTGCTGATTTCTATGGTCATTACAGAGGGTTAGGAAAGTACTGTTGTCATCACTTAGGCTACTTCCAAGCAAGCAAGAAAAATAAGGAATGCTTTGTGCTTCTACATCTCTGCATGGCAGGAGGAAGGGAAGCGGCTACAATGGAGATGTGTGATACTGTTAAAGACTTTGCCATTTAGGTGCTTTGGGGTTTATGGGATTAGAAGAAGTCATGATAATTCATGAAAATTTAGAATAAAATCATCTTGTTTCTTTTCCCATCTCATGTCCATATAATGAACAACTCAGGAAATAAAAAAGTCCAGCAGGTTTTGCTCGAAAATAAAATGTTGAAATTAAGTGCTGCACTGAAATTATGAAATCAAGCTGGGGTAAAGTAAAATATGAAAGTAGACATAAAACCTGGGAATAGTGCAACCCCTTGCAAGACAGGTGGAGTTCTTCATTGTCCTAGAAAGATAAATAAGTTTTTTGTCTTCATGCCACTTGAGTTCTGCCAGTGAAGCCGTCATCTCTGCTGGGCTTGTCACCTCTGTGCCTCACAAAGTGGAGCTGACACCTTGCTGTATAACTGCAGATCTCGGTACTGTTCTCCTAATCTCTTTGTACTGGAGATACTTGTGAAGTTTTACCAAAAAGCAGTGGCTCCTGAGTAATTCAGATGGTTTTTTTGAAAATTTTATCTGGTAAGGGAGAACTTCAGAGAGGAATTCAGAATTAATTGTATAAGCAAACTCACAGTTATTTGAGGGCTGAACTAATTGCTTCCACCCTGTGCTAAACTTGACCTGATGCCCTACAGAGCTGCCTGCCTATCTGCACATCATCCTCCCCAGCATGTCTCATAGTTCCCTTGTTATTATTTTTCCATTTTCTGGGTTTTCCCAGGCCCCTTAACCTTAACCCTGGATAATACATAATTCTGTATTGCTAGAACTGCACTTCAAAATTTACAGGAGAGAATACAATGCAGGTTATACCCAGTCCTAAGTAAGTCTTAAAACTTTACGCCATCTGATTTTTTTCCCAGTGAGAGAAATATCAGCAGATTGGTCTTTTGTCACAAGAGTATATATAGTTACATGTGTCTTGTAGGATTTTTTCAGTGACTTGATCAAGGAGGTATTTAAAAACACATTATTCATTTTAATGGAAAACTGATCCTACTTTAAAAAATTAAAATAAAAATAACTTATCCCCATTATTCATTTTAATGGAAAACTGATCCTACTTATATAAATAACTTATCCTGAGAAAATAATTTCTTCCGAGGTCCTTTAAATGTGGTCACAGAGACATACATAAAAATATTTTTTGTGAACCTCTCTTCTCATCTCCCTCTGTCTTCACTTCAGAAGATCTTTATCTACTGCGCTTGAAGAGAAAATAAGGGGTTGGAGTAAGGCACTAGACCAGGCTGAGATTGAAATCTCTATTCAGTTTTTCAGTCATGTCTCAGTTGGCTGGTAATCTTGGTATAACCCTTAGTCTCTGTCACAGTTCACGTTAGTAGGAAAAAAACCTCTATGTCCTTTTCATTGTCCTTATTTTGCCTACATCATCTTTAAACTGTCTTTCAGGGAGGGGATTTATTTCATCAAACTTAAAACTTAGATTTATTTTAGATATCTATTTTGGGATGAGATTAATTCTACCCTTTCTCTCTGTTGACTAAAGACAGCCCTTTAAGGAACTGAAACCTGACGTTTATAGTGCAGATTTCTGCATTTGTTCTCACCCTCAATATAGAACATCCTGGTGTATCAAGAATAAAATTACTTGGGTTTAAAATATGGGTAATAAATACAACACAAATAGAGACTGATAGCATGTATGCAAACCATATTTACATGGATAAAAGATTTGCCTTCTGAGATTTATTTTGGACTTGCTGGGTATGTAAGATTGATTATTCAATCCAATATCATCCAGGGGGGCAAAGAACCCCCACCAAAAGTAGTGATTGTAAAATTTAGCATAATATTCCTCAGGCTGCTTGCAGTGCTATGCCTTAAATTCTGACTGGACTTCTGTACCATGTCTTCAGTGTCTTGGACTTGTATTATAAATTTGTATACATAAAAATCATGCGGTTGCCAATACTGATATGGGCTATAGAAGGAAAAATGGATGAGATCTGATCTGATGGGCTGCAGGCTGGAAAACTGCAGTTTGTTAGCCAGCAGGGGAAACAGAGGTGGCCGTGGCAAACAGGGGAGCTACACATAGGTGTTCAGAAAAGATGACGAAAATGGGGTGAGGTGTGTGCAGGAGATCTGCAGCACAGCGCTTTACTGAATCCGGAGGGGAGCACACATGGCGCTGAGCCAGGGAAACCTCACCTTTGTACTCCTGTGCAGGACTGCCCCGAGGAACTGCGTCGGGAATACGTGTTTGGTTCGCTTAGTGGAACTCTGAAGGGCTGTGAGGAACACGTTTGCGCCATTTATTACTGGCAGGCCTTGCAAAGGAATTCTCATTTTATTTGGAATCCAGGAGTGGTTTGGGGAACTGGCAGAGGGTTAATACCTGCAAAGCTCCAAAGTATGTGAAGCACTCACGGTGCCTGCTCACAGCCTGATACCCTGTTTGCCAATGCGCCGTGGCGTGTCACTTGATGGGACATGCCAAGTCCTATGATAAAAGTTGGGCTGTGACACTAAGCTGTTGCTGGAGATCGTACATTTTATCAGGGCTCTGTTGATCATGGCTCACTTGTAGGTTGTATCCTTGTGGCTCTGTAACATAACCACCTCTCTCTTGCTCTGACAAAAGCCAAATTCAGTCCTGATTGCAGCTCGTCCCTGGGACATGGTGCTGTGAAGCAGAAAAAGCCAGGGCATGGTACCACAGGTGTTCAAGGTACAGGCTTAGCCATGGGGACCATGGAACGAGATTTACGTGTATTTATTTTCTGCTCGCTTGACAAGGACTGTGCTGACAATAAACCCACGCCTCCCCTAATTAGCTAGGAAGCTCCCAACAGCTCCTAAAGTAAGGCTGCAGCATAAGAGGTTGTGTTATTTTTGCACCATATCAGGCAAATTAATAATATACTTTTGTACTGTCTCTCCCCCTCCCCATATTTTATTTGGTGTGTATGTCTGTGGCCACTGGAAAAGGGAACTTTAAACTCACAGCACTGTGCTGTGTTCAGAATCTAGTATGGGATGTTTACTATATTTGGGCCAGATTTTTAGGCAACTAGGTAAAATGATGGAGATAATCACCTGATTTTTAAAAACCTGAGCACTGCCACCTTTTTTTCTCAGAGTCAAAAATGTGGAATGAATCCTGGAAAGCACTGAATCAGAAAGCACATGAAAGCCTTTTGGCTTTGTAATAAGAATTATACTCAAAAATCCTCTTAGAAGCTACATTAACATTAATTCTATTTTTTCTCTAGGTGATGGCATTAGCATAAGCATCAAAGATATTTGTTAGCAAACTGGCAGATATTTTGTGATTAGCACCATTTCACACATTTATTGTGGTGAACGTAGGTTAAACATACAACAAGCAGTGATTTTAATTCACTCTTTTTTTCTCTCCTGCCCTTTCTGGCATAAAGTACATAAACCTTGAAAGATAATTTTTAACCTAGGAGTTACCCATTCATTAGCAAAGTTGAAAGCAGATACATTAAGTAGTTGTTTCCTGGCCTCGGAGTGAGCTGCCTGTGTGCTTTCAGATCTGTGTCCAATAATTGGTTCTACCTAGGGGGAAGAAAAGAATGAAACCACACAAACTGACTGACTGACCACTGACGGGTGCTTCCAGAGTAATAGTTGGCTTCTAGCAATGTTCCTGTTCATGTGACAGAGTTTGAAATACCTTTTATGTTACCCAGGGATATCTCCTACCTTAAGCCTTTAAAAGGTCATTGTTGAAAAAGCAGGAATATTGAGTAGTTAGTGGGCTGATGTTGTCAAAAAATGTTAAAGGGCTCTGAATAAATGAAAATGGGGGGGAGGGGAGAGATTTAATTTTCTGAACTTTATTATCTACAGGTATACCTGACTGCTAATAGCAAACTTTGCCCTTTAGTTACATTATTTAAATACTTTTCCTGCGAGTTAGGGCTCTAGAGTTGTCTTCAGTTTGAGTCTCACCTATGGACAAAATCTGCTAAATCCAGCAGGTTAGTGCTTTTACCTTGAGCTGGCTGCCTTGGCGAGTGAGTCCGTTCCAACTCTGTGTAGTAGCTCATCAGCTACTAACACAATGCCTTTGTCCTGGAGAGTCAGTCTAGAGCACCTTTGGGTTTGTCCATTTTCACTTAGCCTAAACTGACTTGAACGGAGCAAACTTAATTATAATGTGAATGCTATGTCAAGGGATAAAATAACCTTATAACTGTAAGGAATGATGCTTTTGGAAGGTTTAATATGTGTTTTTTAAAATGAATGTTTGATCAGTTCTTTTAATGACATTCTTGCATTGCTGCTCTGAAGTTAATAAACTCCAAGATAAGTAGAAATGAGAGCATTTAAAAAATCTTTTTTCCTTTATGTAGATTGTTTGTATTTTACGCTTCACAGTGCTTGATTGGCAAAACCAGACTTGTTTTTATTTCACATCCTACCTGTATAACCTTTTTCACTTCCTTACTCTCCTTGGTATTATTTCTGAATTCCTTCTACTGTAGTGAAAATGCTAGGATGAAGGCTGTGAACAGCCTCTTTAGCTTGTGCTACAGATAGCGAACTTAAGGAAAACTACTGAGAGTTTGCACTCCAGGTTTGCTGCAAGGGGTAAAGCTGCAAGCAACCAGGTTGTGGTGGCAAGAAGCAGTTTCCCTCTTTACACCAGAGTCACACAGGGACCGGGTATTCTGGTGACACTTTGTATGAATCAGCTTTATGGGGCCTTTAGCTCACAGCGCTGGTAGGAAGTAGATGCTGTGAAGCAGCCGCTGGGAACAAAGATGAAAAGTTTAGAAGTGAGTTGGGGGGAGGACTGTCTAGGCTGTGAAAGGGATGTCTAAATAGTTTAGCAGATGAGGACTTAGAAGAAAAAGAAACGTGTAAGTGTACTTTTCTAAAACTATCAGATAAGAGGACAGTTTGGTTTGTACTTATTTGGCAGCTTAGAGGCGGAAGTTATATGAAATTTTCCTGGAGGGGGTAACCACAGACACATCAGAAGGGGTTCATGCTTACCGAAGAGAAGAAGGTAGGATGGAAAAAAGCGAAGCTGGAAAACTGCTACAGTAGGGAAATCTTTACCTGTAATACATTCCAAATACAGCTCAGCACATGTATCTATTTTGCATTTCTCCTCTATGGGAAAAGGCAAGATACATAGTCAGAACAAGCATCAACAGCAGAGGTAGAGTTTCTCAATGGGCCCTTATTTTCCTTGTTGTTTTAATGTCGTCTTTCTGAGATTAGATGCATCACGTACCTAAAATGTTGGAAAAATGGAAAATGTTGGAATGAGCTTCCCTAGAGGTGGGTTAGTGCCTTTCTGGCTAGCCAGTAGATGTCATCACAAGACTGAGCCTCTTTGTCCAGGAGTTGTGCAGCACCCTTCCCTAACCCTTCCCACTCTTGCCAGCTCATGACTGGCAGAAACTACATTGCAGCACTTGTGTGTGTATTTTCTGGCTGGCGGCACATGTAGGCTAACAAAGTGGTTTGAAGTATAAGTCATCGTACGGAGGAAGCACCACTTGCTGAGACACCGTTCTGATGAAGAACTTATTCTTCTTGAGCTCTCCTGGCAGTGCACAAGAAGTGTTTGAAGGACTGTTTTCAACAGAGGAAGGTAACAAAGATGCCTGTTGGAATTAGGAAATAGCAATGACAACATACTCAGTAACATAAGGGCTCACTAGTGTCCTATAGACAGGGCTCCAGCTATTCCATACACCTACAGCTGCAGAATCCAGACTGCATATTGTGTTCCAGAATGGAAGGGTATGATCTGCAAAAGCATCAAGTGTTAATCTCATTCTGTCCTTGCTGAATAGCAATAGGAAATTTACCATTGAACATATCAGAGAAAAAAAAGGATTTTTTAAAAAAAAAAATCTTTTCCTGATTTTTTAATCTTAAAAACATGTTCCCAGTCCTTATAATCAAGAAAAGTGTTTTAAGAAAGAGTTGCCTAAATGTACATGTCTTGGATTGTGCAAGTAGGGTAAAACCATGAGGCTTTCTGGCCTCTACCTGCCCCTTCACAACAAGACAGGTTTTCCTTAGGTTCCAAATCATACCTGCCAGCCTCCACTGATGTCTGGTTTCCATAACCATCTTAAATTGCACTAGATGCCAGTGCTTAGACATCTGAATCACATCAATACGGTATTTTTTTTCTTCTGGAATCTGTAAGCATGCCGTAGCGGTTAGCATATGTATGACCTTCCCCATGTATGCATCTCAGTAAGTTAACACTGAGGCCCTCCCAAACAATCGTCACGGAAGCAGCTGTGGTGGTATTATTGTCCTTCAGCTGTTCGTTACTAAACCTCTGCTAAAGTCTGCAACCTCACAGAAGAGACAACAGAACTCTTACCTTTCTCTGCTTCAGCGTAATGCCACCTGAGTTACCTTAACTTGCTGATGAAGGAGGTTTAAACTAAAGCTGGTTAATTTGTGCTGGAGTAGATGAGAGAGGCTCATGAGATTTATTCATTGACATCGCTAGAGGGATGACAGCCTCCAGCAGAGGAGCAGAAACAAGCAGTGAAGGCATATTAGCTTCTAATACCATCTCATTCATTTCTTTAGTGAATGTCTGGCTGCAGCTTAAAACTAAATATAACAATTTAAATAGCTGCAGTGATATAGCTAAACTCCACTCCAGTATTTGACAGTATTGCACCTATGCAAGACTAACTGGACACCCAAATCTCTGGCTTGCCATTTGCTCATCTCTCATCATTCCCCGCTGCCCCTGTCTGACAGATACAGGTATACAGGAGTGTTACTTTAGTGTCCTGAAGCCAAAAATGCAGAGGCAACATTAAATACTCTGCATTTTGCATCATAGCCTTATGAAACAGGAATTGGATTGAATCTCACCAGAATTCACCCGAACTCAAGAAGCCCTTCCAACTTTTGACATGTAGCTGCATCTGCTGTGGAAATTCCACCTGTCCATAGTAATCCAGGACCTGCCTACAGCATCCGAGTTCAGTTTCCCTTGGAGCGTGCAGCATTTTGCTTACTGACATTTGTCCATGACGAGTCCCATGGAAAGCAGCAGGGCCCGTGGAGAGCTGCCAGGGAGATTCTGGCTCAGAGAAAGAGAGAAATCCCTCCGATGGCTTTCTGGCATGAATGCTTGTCTGGCCAGCTTTGCCAGCTCTGGGCAAGGCAGGCAGGAACCACCTTCTCTCCTTGTTCGTTTTCTACTCCTCTGCTCTGTAGTGGCAGTCCTTCCCTTCACAAGAGGGCAAGGACTTAAAGGGCATCCACATCTCACAGCAGCAAGATGACTGCTTGCATAGTGCTTTTGTTATCTGAGGCAATCGGAGAACGGGCTAAGACCAGTGTTGCGCTAAGGACGACTTAGCAAGAGGAGGGAAAGTATCCTGGAAGGAGGAAAGTATCAGCTGTGAAGGGGAACTCCTTATAGTAGTAGAGAGTACTGCTTGTATAAACGCTGCAGTAAACACGAACTTACAGGTTATTTACTGCAAATTGCTTTCATGGGGTTCTTTCTTCCAGATCTTTTAGGCTGCTTGATAATAAGCTACTGGTGATCTTTCTTTCTCATTTATAAAAAGAAATGTTTTTGTCATAATCCCACTGTAGTTTTTTGCAGGGACTTCATTTTTATTACTAGAGACCAATTTTGACAACATTACTGAAGTTTTGCAAAGTCCACATTAATTTCAATGCCTGACTTGACTATTTGGTAAAGACTTTGGTCCTAAATGTACAAATATGACCGACAAATCTCTTTAAAGTGCAGATTATTGCTATTGAAACTGTCACTGTGAGAAATGTGATAAGATTCCAAGGTCAGTCATGACAGATGCTTTGTTAAATGAAAACATATGTGGCACAATAAAGCATCCAGCATAAAGTTTTATTGTCAGTTTGTTCAGTGTGTAAAGCTGCTTCATGACCATTTTGCAAGACACACAGTATTTGCACACTGTATTTAGTTTCACTCATCAATCAAACCAAGTCAGCTGGTCTCTTTCCTTCCCTTATTTTATGCCTGCAGTTGGATAAGGAGTACACAGATGTGGCTTGTGGTAAAATCATGCAACTGTCAGCACAAAGCGAGTTAGAGGGGAGAATGGAGACTGCATTTTAGGATCAGTTTTCTAGCTGAGGATTAATGTGATAATCTACTATTAAATAGGGAGGGGTATCTGAAAGTTTTACAGATTACATGATTTTGAAAACCTATCAAGAGCATTAAAAGGATTTGCATCTGAATGTCCAGATGTCCAATATGGTATTCAGCAGACTTGAAATAAGAATGGAGGAACTGATAAACCTACAGAAATGTATTCTGGACTAGAGCTTGAAAACCACAGATGCCTAATAGAAAGCGCATGCAGAAAATTGTGGAACTTCATGTTTAAGTCTGAGTTTATTGATAGCTCTCTGGGCTCTCAGTATTATTTTACATTCAGATTTCTTGTTTATTGAGAATCAAAATTAACATTTACGGGGTTTATTGTAATGTCGTTAGTTTTAGGAAGCTGGCTTGGTGGACAAACTGTCAACTTCATTTACTTAAGATGTGAGCTTGTGGAGGTGGCAAAGAGAATGTGTTCCTGATAAAGCACAGAGCAGTGCGCCGGGACAGAGAAGCAGTCCTACGGAACGTGTCGGGGCATGAGTGATGGCAAGGCTATTCTCTGCTGTGTTGGTTCTTACTGCACTTCCCCCACTCCCTTCCTATAGTATCCGAACACCTTTCAGTAGTACATGAACAAACACGATTAGCATCTGTCACAAAATGTTCTTTCTTTCATCCTCTCCTTGGGGCAGAATTGTTTGTGCAGTGTAACCTAGTTTTGGTTTTTTTTAAAAAATGTGTATGTTACATGTTTGTTAAAGAGAAATCAAAGGTGTATACTCTGGCTCAAATTGGAAGATTTGTAATGGTCCTTCATTCCCGGGGGAGTTCATTTCACAAACTCAGACCAGCTCCCAAGCAAGCTCTGTTTCCTGCACAGACAGGCTTTACCTTCAGGAGGAAAAAAAAAATCTATTATGCCTGAGGAGTATTGACTAGCCAGTTGAACTGGAGCTTTAAGCAGTGTTTTAAATATGCTCGGTCCAGAATAATGAGCCACTTGAATGTAAGGAATGGTTTTTTTTTTTGTTTAAACTTAAGTCAAAGTTCAATGGGAAGTCATCAGAGTTCAACAAAAAGACTGGACGAATTGAAAGTCTGTGTTGGTCAGATGAATGGGAGTGTTTAGTATCATTTGGCATTCCCTGTGGGCTGAAGGCCACATATTAAAGATGTATCACATCCCTGTGACCATGAGAGAAGTGATAAGAACAAGTATAATCGCTTCTTCTGCAATTACTGATAAAAGCAATGCCTTGGTCAGTGACATAATCCTTCCTTCTGCCTTCAAACATAAAACAATCCAAATTGTTTCTGAAGACACCTTGATACATCAATTCTGACTAAACACTACCAAAATTAGGCCTTCTGTACCTAAGTTACCATCATCAAAATCAGAAGTAGGCCAAATACACATTCATTTTTCTAAGCTAGTATCTTAGACATGATGATCCTGATCTGGTTAACGGTGTCCCTTCTCACTGCAAGGGGGTTGGACTAGATGACCTCTAAAGGTCCCTTCCAACCCAAAACATTCTATGATTCTATGAAATACAGATTAAGTCCTGGACAACCATAAAAGCTGGTTTGAAGCTTACAGTAACAATACAGCTTCTATAGTTAAAGCACTTGCTCTCAAATGTTCAATGTAACATGTGCTTCCTTCCACCTTCTTTAGAGATGCCACCTCTCAGACAGTGATATTAACAGTGCGTCCTGCCATCTCCTTGCTCATAAGATTTCCCTCTCCCATTCCTTCAGCATGATAAACTATCACCTGACTTTTATGAGGAAGGTTTAAGACAGGTATGGTGTGTCACATACTAGATATACTTGTCTCCAAAGAGAAGCTGGTTAGTGTAGAGATTTTAGCTCTGAATTAGGTAAGGAAATTAGGTAAGGATGTTTTGCAGTTGCTTACTTGACTGAATTATATGAGCCACCATTAACCCTTCTCCCCTCATTTTTCAACAGAACACTTGCTACCAGTGTTTGGAAATATAAAATTGTTGCTAATACTTTGCTTCCCATTGTCTCAGAAAGTGTTTTTCACCTTCAGAGTATTTAGAACAGTAGCTGACAAAGGCATTTCCTTTATTCTTATTAAGACTGAAATAAAGACAAGACAGTAATTCTGTTTCATAATGAAAACTAAAACTACTTATATGTGCTTCCAAATTCTACTATTAGAATAGCCTGCAATCATTTTTTTCTGTTGAATTTATTTTTAGTACAAATGTATAGGTCAAAAACCTAGTGACTGGGTAACCTTATACTCAAAATTCTACTTACCGGAAAAGGAAGCAGGTTCTTTTTATTTTTAATGGTATTATGCTACCATGAAAAAAAAAGATTGTCTGGAAATTGTGGATTTTGCATGTCTGTCTTTATACTTTTGACAGGTTTGGGTTTTTTTTCTTATACAGTAATGCACGCTTTATGTATAGATACTCTTAGTAGTATCTACATATATTTTTTTCACTTCATGAAAAAAGTAAGCATTCCTAGAGCCTGTATCTGGCCTTTCTGAAAAAAAAAAAAAAAGAATAACTACCTATACCAGTCAAGTTTAATCAGCATATGCTGCTGTATGTTTGCTATATGTGCAAATATACAGTTTTCTTGGAATTTCTTTATTGAGTTAAGTTTAAAAAAATCATTGTAATACCAGCAAAAATTAGAGATTTTACATTTGTGTGTCTGGCAGACATTATAGTCCAGGTTAATCTCATTCAATCCAGTCACTGAAAGTTAGTTATCTCACCTCCACCTGAGCTTCCTCAGCAAGCTTCTTCAGGTGTCTGCAGAGATCAAGACAGCATTCAAAGGAGGAAAACCAAGCTAGTCTTGGAGAAGCTTTTCTCTCTGACTGCAAGAGGATTGTTTTACTTTAGATATCTAGTTTTTGGGAAACCAAACTTCTGTGAGATTAATCTCACCGTTGCTCATTTTTCATTTGGTACTCTTATCTACAAAACAGCTCTGGATGGTAGGCAACCTTGATTCTTTTGGTTCTCTCTTGACAACTTTTGTAGCACTAGAGGTGTCAGATGTCTCTTCCTTTGATCACATCTATGTAGCCTGGTACTCTAGTCATTTTTGCTGCATTCAGCAATGCGACATTAAAATGTTTTACAAGATTAAATACTCATAAGTAGTTAGGATTAAAGTGAAGATAGTGGCTACTCTCCTTTTTATGGATTTCAAAGACCTGACTCATTAGAGTTAGATTAAGGGACTATGAATCCTAGAATGTGTTGGAAGGAACCTTTAAAGATGTCCAAGGATGGAGGCTCCACAGCCCCTCTGGGCAACCTGATCCACAGGTTGAACACCCTTACAATAAACAAGTTTTTTTCCATGTTTGAATGTATCTTTTAATTCAATTTGTCCCTGTTGTTCCTTGTCCTTTCACTAGGCATCTCTTGAGAAGAGTCTGTCTCCCTCTCATTACACCCTCTCATCAGGTATTTATGCACATTGATAAGTTTCCCACCTGAAGCCTTCTCTTCTCCAGGCTGGACAACTCAGCATCTCCTTACACGTCAGATCTTTCAGTTCCTGCATCATCTTTGTGGCCCTTTGCTGGACTTGCTTCGGTATGTCCAGGTCACTCTTGTACTAGGGAATTCAAAACTGGACCAGCACTCCACGTGTCTCACCAGTACTGAGTAAAGAGGAAGGATCTTCTCCCTTTATCTGCTGGCAAGGCTCTTCCAAATGCAGCCTATGTTGTTGGCCTTTTTTACCACGAGGTTGCATGGTCAGCTTGTTTCCGACTGATACTCCCAGATCTTTTTCCGTGAACTACTCTCCAGGATGCCAGTCCCCAACCTGTACTTTTGCATGGGATTTTTCCTCTCCAGGGGCAGGACTTCGTTGAACTTTATTTGCTTTCTGTCAGCCCATTTCTCCAGCTTGTCAAAGTCCCTCTGAATGGCAGCACACCCATTGATATATCAGCCACTTCTCCCAGTTTTATATCATCTGCAAATTTGCTGAGAGTACATTCTGTCCCAGCATCTAGGTCTTTAATCATCTAGGTTAAACTGTATTGACCTCAGGGGGTACACCATTAGTGAACTGGCCTCCAGCTGGACTTCATAGAGCTGATCACAACTTTAAACCCAGTAATTCACCCAGTTTTTAATCCACCACACTTCCCACTTATCTAAGTCTGTAATTCATCATGCATTATTTCATCTTCATAACTCCATACATAATCCTCCGTGTCACCTTCTTGTCTTTCATGTGTTTGGAAATGGTTTCCAGGAGTATTTGTTCCATCACCTTCCCAGTGATCAAAGACAGGCTGACCTGCCTGTAGTTCCCTGCATCCTCCTTCTTACCCTTCTTGAAGATAGCCATGACTTTGTGATGTAGACTGTGAGATTCTGCTCGAAAAATACATTAAACAGTTTAGAAAACGCAGATGGGAAAGCAAGCTGCAGCCATGTTACTCAATACTGCTAATCTCTGAAAGCATGTTATGTCACTACGGCAAAAAACTCACGTCTTTGTACCTTTAGGTTAACACTCGTGTTACTGATACTGATTTTGAAAGCTGTTCTTTGCCTACAGTTTTATACTGAGATCCTACCCACTTGATGGATATGATGTTAATTACATGAGACTATAGCACTTGGGCTGCTGGAAGCAAGGTTATTCCATTCTCCCTCCATTCCTGTTTGAGGGACATCTGAGATTCCTACAGTTGTGCTCCCATCACAAGGCTGTTTGTACAAGACAAGGCCCATTTGTGTAGTCTGACATTTGCCAAAAACAAGTAGAAAATTCCCCTTTTAACATAGAGAGGGAACAAAAAGAAGCCTTTTTTTAGAGTGGTTGGCCTTGTTAGCTAATTGTATTTTATGTTTAAAATTCGGATTTTTAATATAAACTGGAAAACATTTCACAGGTTTCTTGTATTTAAAAATATATTTTAGTATGTATGAAAGAAACCAAAAGCTAAAAAATGGTACTGGAAGCTAATATGAAGATTTCATAAAATGTATCAGTAATTAGTGAATAGAGAACCTGAGAAATATCTGATAAAGTTCTTGCCATGAAAACAACCAGTGAGATGATAAAATAATAAAGTCTGTTGGTCTAGGTGTTTATTATTATGTTTCTTATAGCAAGGAACTGTAATTTCATGCTGGGGCCCACAATGTAGTGCATGAATACATCTCCTTTAGTTTTTATTGCTGTTTTTTTAATTCATGGACCTATTTTTCTATGTGTCTGGAATGATTTCCATCACTTTTTGTGTGCAGATTCTACGTGTTTTAAGGATGGATTTTTATGTGCTGCTACCATTACTGTGTAAGCAGGGAGTGAGCCTTGCCTTATTGTAGTCTCAGATTAATCTAAAAAACAGTGGAATTGAGTCAGATCTGAGTTTTTTTCCATGCCCTCCATGACCTTCGTGCAAGAGAATATGGTGATTCTCTTGCATGCGCTGTCATGTACTATTAAAACATCACTGCATTTGAAATGAACTTGAACAAACATGAAATGCTGAGATAGTTTAATTGGTGCCAGAGGTTAATGTGAAGTTTATTTTTTGTGTGTGTGTGTTAGTTACATTTACTGTAACATGACCAAGAAGAACAAAGAAAACTAAAGAACACATTCAGATTCATCTTACTCAGAGCGCAGTTTCTTCACTGCTTTTGCCCTGATGTCTGTCACAGCCAGACAGATATGTTTATTCCCTAATATGTAAGTAAATGAAAAAAGGATTTTCCTGCAAGTAACTCTTACTGGCTCAACGGTTCACATACTTATCTATATGAATAGCTTTAATATCTATAAGAGTACTAGGCAGGAAAAAAGTCACTCGTGTTTGCAGGGCTAGAATGTATGGAAGGGGCACTTACTTGAAGCACTGCAGAAGGGAGCAGCTAATACACAGATCTCGATTTTCAGATGAGCCCCATATTCTTCATCTTCTATTCTTTTGTGAGCTCAAGATGCTGAAAGGTTTAGTAAATAGAATACAATTATGGGTACATTCAGAAGTGAGTCTTTCACATTTCTCAAGCTAATGAGGTCTACAAAACCAGCAAAAAAGTATATTTTTTATTTCCTAATACTTATCTGATTTTCATACTTAGCACATTGTCACAAGTGATGCTCTATTAATCAAAGAAGTTGCTTTTTTTTTTTTTGTCTTCTGCAAAGCAAACAAACCAGGCTTCTGTTAATTTAATTTCTTTTTTAATTACACCTGCATTCTAGGATTCGTTATTGGGGGTGCTATACATATGCTACAGGTTTGTGTGTTGTAGGTAGGTATCTGTGTGTGTGTGTGTAAAGCATGAGTTTAAGGGAATTAATTTTTTAAAGACTGGTTTTTTTGGTGTGTTTTTCGTGTTGGGACATCAAACCTCTGTTTTGTGGAGTGACTTCTTAGGTTTAAAATGGGTGGCTGGTGGGCTAAGGCAATTAGAAGCGACGTAGAGCCTCACAAATGATCAAAAGGAGCAAGTTGCAACATTTCAGAAAGCTCTGTCCTTCAGTCACATCAGTGTCCCGGCCAGTGGGTCTGACGGAAAGACGCCGTAACAGAAAGCTTGGGTATCTGCAGGCTTTTGTTTTTCTTGGGAAGCATTGTAAGACTGGAACCTTTATGACCTCTTTAAATGGTTGCCACAACAACTCCTGGCTTCTATCAGGAATCATTTTCACGCTGTTAAAAGTGATGTGATTTGTGTCAGCATCCAAGTGTGTGTTCCTCAGTTACACTCTACATTAGGTATAAGACTCGGGCATGAAGTTGTTTCTTAGTAGAAATAACATGGAAAACCCATTTTTTGGAATAATGGCCAGATTTACACTCTAACACGCTGATCTGTACCAGCAAGGAATAAGAGCATAAGGGCTTACTTTCAGCAGCAAGAGAGAGCATTGCAGCCAAATGCAGCGGTCCTGCTCCCTCGCCAATCCCCAAACGTGCCACTGCTCTGCTGCCTCCCTGTGCTGGCACAGGCGTTCCTATTGCTGTCCCATGAACTCTGGGTCAGGGAAATCACCCAAATTAAAATTAAACAATTTCTTTCCGCATTTAGTTCTACTACAGATCAGTTCCCCGGAGCGGTTCCTTAAATGGCCACATAACCCCTTGTGCCAGCTCCAGGGAGGGGACAGAGCTGGGGCTGAGAGCCCACGGGGGAACAGGGAGTTCCTGATTCCTGAGGCAGTGCTTAGTCTGTACTTGCTGAAAGCATATATGAAGCCATTGCTCAGGGATGCATTTTCAGTCAGTTTAAGCCAATCTGAGGCCAACACTAAAATGCATACTACCTCCTTCACATCCCTGCTCTCGGTGACATGTTCCTGTCCTACCCTGTTTGCATTTTGCTTCAGGCTGCCAGTTTGACACAGGAAAACATCCACACATTTATCTCAAAGATAGAGTGCCAAGAGGTAGGGCTTGCAAATCTCTCTTTTAGCAGCAGAGTCAGCTGCCGTGTAACCTGAGATTTGTTTTTCAATCTGCATACTCCCCTCCCTGAAAAAAAGAAGGTTTAAATGTTATGTGTGGGAGTTTGTGCTAGGCTGAAGACATGCTAAGTTAGATGTCTAAATGCAGGTTTCTGAATGTGTCTAGTTGTCTAAGGTCCTGTTGTGATCCATGAAGATCTAGATGGTACGGTTGGGAGTTACAGAACTATTCAGCTGATGCAGGTGTCTTCTTTACGATGAGCTGAGTAGCTCTCAAGATACCATTGGGCAGGATTCAATTCCCTCAGCACAGGACTGAGTGAAGTTGTGGGGGGCTCCAGCCAACCTGCCTGACCTCTGTCCAACCCCGCAGATGGGCACGGATTCCCTGTCAATCCTGTGTTTTATTTGCCAGCCCTCTGCAGATGTCCCAGATACCTTAAAGCATCTCAAATGGCCCTGAATACCTATCTTTAGGCAACAGAATCATAATCCAGTGGCTAGACTTTCATTGGCTATAATGGATGCTTAGGATAACTATCTTAGGATACAGACATCTACAGTGTCCAAAGTTAGGTGAAACAAATCCCAATAAATGCTTTTCAAAAAAACCTGTGTAATGTAGCATGAGTGTAATTCAATGCAGTAATGTGTCACTACATAGAGAATCCTGGAGAGAAAGTGGAAGAAAGCTTCCAGCTGCTGCTGGCAAGAACAGTAAAGGAACTGCAGTTACTAGAACCAGCAGGTCTACAGCCTAGATCATTTGTAAAAGGGCAAGGATTTGAGCTGTGGTTTTAACTATGAGCTACATATATTCACCCAGCAAAGCCCTCTGTGGTGAGGCATAAGGGTTGTCATTCCACTAAAAGGTTGCATGGGTATATAAGTTCAGTGGAGAGAATAGATAAAGGAATGCCATAGGCACCAAAAAGTGTTTTCTGCTTGGGATAACCATCACATTTTTTGCCAGAACATTGCTCTCCACAGTCTCTTTACTTTTTGGGGTGTTTCTAGTGAGTCAAACTGTGTGGAACCAACAGGGGCTTAATAGTGCCCAGCCCAAAGGCTTGACATTCTCCAGGTGAGTGTCTTGAGTAATGGGAGATGACAGCTCAGTGTGTTATACCAACTTAAACTGCATTACTGAAGGTAGGAGAGATTGCCTGACATTACTGTGTGGGGAAGGGAATAGTATACCCTTTTCACTCAAGAACAGTGTGCTTGGTCTTGATTTACTGGCAGAATGGGAAATTTTAGTAGTGTGTCTTGGGAAACTCTATGAACTGATTTCTCTTGAGTGGGCTGTGGGAGTCTGCTGCAGTCCTGGATAAGTTTCCTGGGGAATCGCTCTTGGAATCGCTCCCAATAGGGATTGTAGTGGGAGGCAGGTAGAAAGGAACCATTAGTACATAAAACATGACTCTGGAGATCTGCAGTATATTTCACTTTGCTCCATACAGTGAAATAATATTATTATCCTTATTTTTATTATCCATAATAGTATTATCATCCATATTATGGATTTATTTCAGACAGCTAAAGAGAATTAATCCTCAGCCTGTTATATAGGTTCTTCCAGCTCTGAATAAAGACTTGAATTTTCTGTAAGATGAAAAATAAATCCTGATGCATAATGTGAACGTTAAGAAAATGATAAATTTGTATGGGTGTAGTATTGTGAGCATAATTCACATTTATGTTGCTGATATGAAGTGCATCTCACTGGTGAGCGTCTGGTATAAATATCCATGCTGTTCTGTGGTGGCAGAGCTGCACAAAAAATATGGACCAGGTCTTCACCTTAATGAACAGTCATTGCTCCATTTGCTTCAGCTGCAGAATGAGACTGATTTTGAATATGGAGTGAATGCAATGTAGTCAATGAACTGTTTAAATAAGCGTTCAGGCCCTGTGCATTCCTACCTAAGTCTTTGTGTGGCGGTGTGTCTATATCTATAGGGACTTACATATACATTTGTAATTCTCTTGCTTAAGGTCTATATAGAGAGAAAGAGAGAGAAAGAGACCTACAATGTAGGAATGTATTTATGTCCCATATCTGTTGGATCTCATATTAAAGAGTATTCCATGAAAGTGCTGTGTCTCAATTTTCTTCATAAATCTAACAATGTACAAAGAAAGCTGGCTTAAATTCATCAGGTGAAATGCATGTGGCTTCTTAAAAATATAGGATACGTAGCTGTTGGGAAGAAATTCAGATTCTTCCCAAAACTTACAGGAAAAATGTAAATCTGCATGGTCAAAAGATTTCATGTCGATCTTTTGTACATATTGGTTGTAAAATTCTTTAGCATTAATAATATTCTCCATGTTCCACACAAATCATCCTTGATACATTGGTGTTAACTTTAGTAGTCATACTGCATTGTTTGCTGATAGTCGCACTTCACAGTGCCTATCGGGCAGAGTCAAACCATAGAAATGAATCCTGAGCTTGAGTTCACTGGTGGTGTTTGAAATGTTGTGCTGTAACGCTAGGAATGGAGGGAATTGTAGAAATTATATTCTCTAAAACATAAATGTTTATAATTTTTCATCTCCTGTTAATAATAATATTCTGGCAAAGGTTAAAGCATATAAATATTATACTTACTACAGTCAAAAGATTTATACTTTTTAAAGTATGTCTCTGAAAGATCTCTAAATACTGTAAGCTGTTTGCTTGACATACCATTTAGATTTCGTAGGGAGATAATGAAAGTTTTCAGATACTGTTCTCATATTGACCCGAATACTCTAAACTTTTTCTGTATTGACTCAAATATAACTTTCCTAAACATTTCTGAGACCAAATTCTGCAGCAAGGGGAAGAACACTCAAGCAAATCCCCTAACACTGTTCCTCCCGCTACCCACAACTCATGTTGTGTCTTTATGGTGGAGAGAGGGATTGAATATTTGGGCATAGGTCCTAAGAGGTGTAAAAGGATGCAAAATATTTTTCCCATTATGAGAAGCTGATCATTTTCCCATGCTTAATTCAGTATATTTAACACATAAAACCTGCTATCTAGACTTCAAATTTCACGCTGAAAGATTCTCACTTTATGGGAGGAGGTGATAGAAAATCTTATGGGTACTTGAAGCTATAAAACTGAGTAATATCGTCTTTTAAACATGCTCATTGGTCACTTAAATATACACTGTTATTTAGCTTTTGTTTCAGAGATCTTACACTGTTTTGAAGAAGGTGATACAATTTCTTTTAAAAATTTATATTAGTTTCGATTTCAGAAATACTTTAGGTTTGTGTATATCTTATAAAAATATCTTTAGATGATATTAATGGCATAGCGTTCAAAACATTGTTAAAGTATATTTCCTTTTATCTAACCATCATATCAGACTTATTTCTCTTTCCATCATGCTTCATTATGATTCGTTCTTCGAAACTCTTTTACAAAATCTCCACAGGATACTTGGTTACTGGTGACTTTATAGGTGATTATAGGGGTTCACTTGAGTACCAACCATAGACAAAAAAAATCTTATCCAAAATATTAAATATTAGATTGCAGAGAGCATTCTGGAATTCACAGGAATAATTCACAGTTAGTTTTGCTCTATTTTTATTAACATGAGTTGGATTTTATTTTGTTTTGCAAACAGTGGGTTTGCTAGAACACTAAGTGAAGGGGCATAGTTTATCATCAAATTTGATTTGGTGTAAGCAGAAATTTAGATTTGTCAAAAGTGTATTAGTTACTCCTTCTTCTCTTTTGATACCAAAACTGGTATAGGAAACCACTATTTTAATTGCTGTTCAAACTTACTCTGTTTTTTCAAATGGTTTTCTTTTCAGCCCTAACACTCCTTTCTTGTGTCACATTTTATTTTGATTTACTGCTCTGAAAAAATGATCATCTGGCATACTGTTGAAAGCTACTAAGGAAGCTGCATTTTAAATCAAGTCCAAATCAATTCTATCAGATCAACACTAAGACAGTTAGAATTATGGAGGAAAGTAAAATTTTGAGTCAGTCTGAAAGGCAGTCAGATATGTGAGATATTAAAAAAGTTCTAAAGAGTGTGAGTATTAAAACTGTAAGTATGGTACAGTATGTGCACAAAAGAGGTGAATGGTCTTAATAGTTCCTTGAAGAGTAATTGTTTTACATTGAAAAGTGGCATGCAAGACCATCAGTGAGATGAAATTATTTTCAGTGTAACATCAAACTGTGCCATCTTTGGGAAACACAGGGTAGAGAAAACTTGTTTTTGAGGATTTGGTTAGATCTGAAAGGTACAGTGATTTTCCTTTGCTAAAATGAAGTTAACCTTCCTGCTTGTCAGATGATGAGTATTAAATAACTATCTAGTTAGAACAAAGAAAAAAAATATGTTTCAGAACTCATCAAAAATGCTTGATATGCAAAATCAGTATTATTAATTATATTCCTTGTTTTGTCACTGATCCCTGATTTCACCGCAGCTTCTTTTCACCACCTCTTTTAGCATAAACAACTGTGTAGATGGCAGAATCACTCAAGATGTAAGGACTTTCCTGCCGATATATTCTAGTCTGCCTGCTCAGGAACTTGCCCAAGCCAAGTCTTGCTTCATATGTTATGTCCGCACAATACTCTTCTCTAGATATTCTAGGCTTTTTCTTGAAGAAGACTTTTCCAGTCAATATATTACTACTCAGACAATGGAAAGCTGATGTTATAAAGCCAGCCTCACTCAGCTCTATAGGGTTTTAAGAAGAGACCACATGTTTACTTTAAAGTTGAAATATGGTATAGCCATAAATGGATATGCTCAAACTTTGAATGTTATTCTGGAATATTTCCAGCATTATATATATCTATCCATGAGTAATACTTATGCATAGTGCAAATCAATATGTTGTTATGCAGAACTTCCATGCACTTCTACATAACATTTCTTTTCTTCAGATCTTGTTGCATGCTTGGTAAGGGAGCAAAGAATTAACCTACAATGTTGGAACTTTGCCATAGAGCATACTGTACAAATCTCATTCTCTGGCAATTTTTGAGTGGCTCTGCTCCAAGATCTCTTAGGAAGAAGACGTTTAACCGTAGTCTGAATGAAACTCCAGGCTGACTTTCATGCCATGAGGTTCACCACCCTGTTCTCCAATGCATTTAAATAACTGCTGTTCTTCTGCTTATCAAAGAGACTCAGAGACAGTGGTACCCTGTGAGGACACTGGTGTGAAAACTGGCTATGATGTTTGTCTGATACATACTGCAGGCACCCCTCCTTGTCTCTAGTTATTGAATAACATTAAAGGAAGCCTTCAAAATAAAGGTTGGAAGACTTGGCCTGTATTATATCTCTGTGTAAGCAGTTACTGTACTTACCACAAGAAGAGCATATGATGTTAGACCAGAGAGAAAATGGTTTCTATGGCCACACAGGAATAGGAAAGAGAGACAAGTCTATCCAGCAACCTGTAGAGTACACTGTGGAAAAACACTGAGAGAACCCAAGATAAAATCTACCCTCCTCATTTATTTCCCACTGGCCAAAAATAAACCTTTTCCGTCTACAGAGCAACACAGTCAGAGCTTAACAAACTGCCTGAGGAATCAGCAATCAACAGGGCTGAGCAGGCTAAGTGGAGCATCAAATTGGTAAAGCTTTGATTCGGGCAGGGCTGATGACACCAAACTGGGAGGAGTGGCTGATACACCAGAAGGCTGTACTGCTATTCAGCA
>NW_009258484.1:218531-226144 GCF_000687185.1 Egretta garzetta | reverse complement strand
TTTAGCAGGGGGGTTGGGCTAGATGATCTCCTGAGGTCCCTTCCAACCCTTTCCATTCTGAGATTCTGTGATTCTGTGAGTCTTGTGGCATTGCCCTTTGTGCCGTGGAGATGTACCAGCTCAGCTGGAGCTTGTCTGCATGGCTCTAACAGGACGCACGTACTGTGCCTTGCCCCGCGTTCCTGTGCCAAGGCACATTAAGGTATCTCGGTGATTGTAGATTGAAATACCTGTCAATAAAAGAACAAGGAGACTACAATATAGGCCTCTCCAATGTAAGCGCAAAATAGAGTAAATGTGTCTGCATTGAACCAGTAGTTTTTGAGACAGTATACTCTCAAGTTTAATTTTACTGTTCCCTCCCATGTTCTTTAACATAAGGACTTCTATCAAACTTATCCTGAAAGTTGCTCATTAACTAGACAGTGAAAAGAAAGTGCTTTCCCATGGTTATTGTAGACTGTATTAGACTCGCTTTCCTTCCAAAAAGCTACTCAGTGGGTATGTGAAGAGGTGAAGAACAGAGCTATTGCTTATATTTCAGCAGCTAAGGGATCTATAACATATGTGAATTTAATATCATGAGATCAGAATAATGTCCAAAGGATTAGAAATATGTTTGGACAAAGACTTTTCAAGGTCAGAATATGTTCTCTTGAAATGTTTAAGTCGAAGTGCTTATTGTGAGACCTCCTCTGGACTGCAGCACCCAGTTTTAGTCAACAGTTTTTGAAGGGCTCCACCACAGGAGGTGGAGACATCTGCTTTGTAGGTGGAGACTAATGAGGTTTTGACCTGGAATAGAGATAAGGCTTTCTGTTCCACAGGGAACAGGAGGCAGCTATCTGGAAGATCCCTTTCAGTTAGATTTCCTACAGAGTTAAACAGCAGAAGAGGTATCCCAGATCATTCCTGGCGTGAAACTTGCTGGGGAAGACTGGGTGAGTTTGGAGTAGAGAACCTTAAAAGCAAGGTGAGAGACCGTAAGGTTACTCTACTACTGTATTCCCCTCTCTTCTGATATGAAAGATACCTAAAGAATAACTGGAACAATGAAAAGATAAATGGTTATACAAGAATAGGTAGAACTACTCCTGTCAGTAACCTGAACTGATAAGCACTTTTAGCTGATATAACTGCACTTGCTAGCTTAGGGCAGAGAGGGGGACAAAATTGGAGTTTACAAATAAAGGCTAGGTTTTATGTATTGAGATTTAATACAACTTTTATCCATTGGACTTTACAAACAAGATTAGTAATATTTTCCCTCTTTGAAAAGGCAGGAGGCTAAGGTCTAGATAGACAAATGGTTTTCTTAAATAGGTAATACAGAAGGTACTTCTCTGGAAAGCTTTAGGCCAGAGTCCACCTTTCTGAGTGGCAAGATAGGACTGACCAGTAGACCAAGGTTAAAGCAGGAAAGTTTTTCTAGCACAGAGAAGCCTAAAGCAGGTAGGAAGTCAAGGATCTGATTTAGCAAGGCTGTGGACATTTGTGTGACTAAAGTTACATGTGCAAATGTTAGAATGATTGAAACTTTATTATGTATCACATAACTTATCAGGTTTATCTCTAAACAGATAAGGAATCACTGCCATATTTTTCTTGAGTATGTATCCGTTTATGTGGCTTAAATTGTTTTGCACAGGAGGATCAGCAGTGGATTGCTTTCAGCCTGACCAACTGGTCACTCAGCTTTCATAATGGGCTCAAATGCATGTCTTTCCAGAGGTGTCAAATGGTGGCCCAGCAATCAGTGACATTTTATATCACAGAATCATAGAATCGTTTAGGTTGGAAAAGACCTTTGAGATCATCAAGTCCAACCCTTAACCTAACACTGCCATCCCACCACTAAACCATGGCCCTAAGCACCTTGTCTGCCCATCTTTTAAGTACCTCCAGGGATGGGGACCCAACCACTTCCCTGGGCTGGCCGTTCCAATGCTTGATGACCCTTTCATTGAAAAAATTTTTCCTAATGTCTAACCTAAACCTGCCCTGGCGCAACTTCAAACCATTTCCCCTCATCCTACTGTCCATTACCAGGGAGAAGAGGCCGACCCCCACCTCACTACACCCTCCTGTCAGGCAGTTGTGGAGGGTGATAAGGTCTCCCCTCAGCCTCCTCTCCTCCAGGCTGAAAAACCCCAGTTCCCTCAGCTGCTTCTCATCAGACTTGTGCTCCAGACCCCTCATCAGCTTTGTTGCTCTCCTCTGGACATGTTCCAGCAACTCAATGTCTTTCTTCTAGTGAGGGGCCCAAAACTGAATACAGTGTTCGAGGTGCAGCTTCACCAGTGCTGAGTACAGGGGCACGATCACTTCCCTGGTCCCGCTGGCCACACTATTCCTGATACAATATATATATATTGCATAGTTATCCATGTGAAGATTAATACTTCTGCTGTCCCATCTTCTGATGTTAAATCAATGGACATCCACACCTGTTCAGTGCTGTAGAACAGAGAAAAAAATCCAGTCAGTGTAATTTATGCATCTAACTCTTATGCACCTTTCATTAATCAATCCTGCTAAGTCTTTAATTTTCTTATATAGCTAAGGTAAGAAAGGAAAGAGGTATCCTTGAAAGACATCCAGGGGAGAGCTCATCTTCCTAAACAGTGAGGCTTTCACAGATAACGGCAATCATCAGCCAGAAGGATTTCAGTAGCCATCTATACTTACCTGGCAGGAGGGCTGCCCAGGGTGATTCGATCTGGGATGTCCTATTAATCCCACTGAGCAACTGGTGAGCTTTGTCACCTTGTCACCTCCACCTTCTGCTCCCATCTCTGCTGTAGCCACTGTTCTTCTCATGGTCCCTGAGGTTTCTCTGGCATTCTTAGAATGGGCCTCCCAAACTTGTGGGCTTCAGTCTCCAGCACGTCGCTGCATCCTACAAGGAGCAGGGATCCTAACAGGTAGCAAGGGCACTGTCAGATTTAGGGGGAGAAAGAAAATAAATATTTCAAACAGCCATGAAATCGGTTAAAAATAATAAGTTTAACACCCCCAGCCAAAAGGAGGAAGTAGGCGATGACAGCTTGGCACTGTGTCATCAACATCTTTTGGATTGCTGCAGGCTTGAGGCAAGAGGCGTTTTCCCAGCAACTTTGCAAGCATCCCCAGTTGCGCTGCAGCCCTGGGAGCCGCTCTGGTTTGTGTGTCAGCGATGTTATCAGCTGCAGCAGGCGACACGCGGGAGGCTGAGGTCGTGTCCCAACAGGTCGCTTTCAAGAAAGGGTGGGAAACACCTTTCTTTAAAACTGAGAAACATTTGTGCTAGCTCCCATGTTAAAACTGCT
Source organism: Egretta garzetta (assembly GCF_000687185.1). NCBI lineage: Eukaryota > Metazoa > Chordata > Aves > Pelecaniformes > Ardeidae > Egretta > Egretta garzetta. The sequence goes on along the minus strand of NW_009258484.1, from coordinate 222,836 downwards.
GCAGTTGCACCTCCGCACATTTCTGTACTAACTCTAAGGCAAAAAATGTAAACTTGAGACCACAAGATACCCAGGCCTTCACCTGCCTGCATGCGATAGCCAGCAGATTCGGTGGGAGCTGGACTTGTTTTGACAAAAACATCGCCTCCCTGGCCCTTAGGAAAAAGCTGAAGGATTTTAGTTTCTGAATACATGTGGGAGAACGGTCATGGAAATCTTGATCAAGAATTTTTCAAAGCCTGAGTGATGCCAGATAAACTTCAGCTTGGCATGTCAAAAATACACCTTGGTATTTGAAGGTCAATATGTAATTTTTGAAAAGAATCTTGCCAAACCTATTGTAAATAAAGGGATTTTTATGTAAACATGCCTCTTCACTTATCAAGACATTGCAGTATTCTGCTAGTACACTAAGCCAGGGAATAATATCTAAACCAGTAATCTCTTTTCAAGCTGAGTAAAATGTGAACCATACATAAATGAATGACTTGGTAAAATCTGTTGTGTGCTAGAAACTTATATTTAATTTTAAAGATGCGATTTTTCTACAGATGATTTTAATTTAATTTAATTACTTATCTCAAAGTATAAGTGAAGATTACATGCATATGAAGACAGAAGGAGGGAGAGAGAAATAATGTGTTGGAAAAAACATTCTATCAAGATTGAGTTGTCATAATTTCAGTCACTTCTGTCCCCTGTTCCTCTGCTCTATGTCTGTTGAGCTTCTCTCTTGGGAAACTCAGAGTGCTCATATTATTCTGGAGTTTCAATTCTGCTCTTCATTTCAGAAGTAATTTCCTGTACTCTCACATCTTGACTTGAATCTTTAAAGGAAGTTTCAGCTTCTCCCCATTTATTTATTTTTTTCATCTTGCAATATACATTGTGACTGCAGTACAGGAATTTGAGATAAAATAAGAATACAGGAATATAATATAATTGCTGCCTTAGGAATATATAGTTCTGTTCCATGGGATAGGCCTCAAGAAACACTAAAAATCTTGTAATGCTATAAAACATAATGCATTAATGCAAAAATATTTCTTTCCTCAGCAGAACTAATATATATATATAATACCCTTTGCAAGTCTTGTCTTAAGGCAAAGTTACAATGATTTAAAAAGGAACTCTTTTTTGACCTCCTCTATCTCAACAATTCTGTGTTTTCATTTTTTCACTCTGCCCTTCCTGAGCAGGACTAAATCACCTGCAAAAGGTTATAGGTTTGGCATAACTTAAAAAAAGGATCAAAGGCACCACAAAGGAGTTTCTCTGGTCAAATAATATTAAAAGTTAAGTATTTGAGATTACCTGGTACAATTATTCTGAAATTAATTAAAAGTAAATGTTAAATGGACCTGCCTGACATTTGTTCTCCTCCAGTCAGTCGGGCATTTTATTTGTTGCATTGCCAGAACAGAAAGGGAACCAAAATTCAAGTCTTTGGAAGTGAATTCTTAATAAAGAAAAACAGTTCAATCACTTTGACATGGACTTAAAAGAATAGTTTTCCTATCGGTGCTCAGTGAGTTACAGCAAGTCCAGTTGATAAAATGGATACACTGTTCCATTTTGTTTAGAATAGGTTTTGCAAATGACAACAACCACTTTAACCCCTCTTGCATACATTTTCCTTTTAGGGCTGTAAAATTTAAGATTCGCGAGTTTGGTTTGTCATCTGAAATGGAGGGGAATTCTCTGCAAAGGCAGCATTCAACAATTAGAGTTAAAAAGTTCAACTACTTCTCCAAGGGAAATATGCCAATTTGACAGAAATACCGATTTTAAATGCATTATGAAAAATGAGAGGCCTCTGTTTCAGATGGCACCCACTCGGGTGCCCTGGGTTTTAAGCATGAGAATTATATTGGGCACATATGATGGAGTTTGCAGTAGTGGGTTCTAAATTAAAATGATATTTAAAGTAAAGGAAACTGGTATATTATTTCCCAGAATAAAGGAATTTCTTAAAATAGTAAAATTTTAAGTGAGATAACATTTTGATTGTATGTATATTTCTCCTGGCTCCTGTTCTATTGGAATGTCTTTCATTTGTGCGGTCGGGGTACACTTTTCTGTTATTACTCATCAGTTTCAAGGCTGAGGCTGAGGATACCCTATGACCCTCAAATTTAACACTTTGCCTGATTAGGCTTTAAATGACAGGAGTTTTTCTACAGGCTAATATGTGTGTAGCACTGCTTTAAAGGTATAAACTAGAATAAAATCCCATATGGGACTGGAACTAAGCTAGTGGAGCTAAACCCGTTATTCTGTGAGACAAGGAAATGAACCTTGCTTCAATTCAGCTGGAGCCTGTTTTTTGGGATAAGTTGTCTGGCGCCACAAAACAAATTAGGAAGCAGAGACCTGACGACTATTAACTTTATTTTAAGAATGTGTTGCCAGAGATCTAATAAATTTACTTACTGCTGCAGGCCATGCATGCATGAAGCCTTACTAATCCAGGTGGTGGTTTTTTCTTTCAGAGGGAGGTGCAGGGTGTGGATCCTTAGGAAAAAAGGTATTCTGCTTTAGGTAATATGGGCATTGTTTAATGATAGACGTGACAGCTTGAGTGGTATGTTTGGGTTTTCCCTGTTACTGCTCACAAGGAAGTTTAAATTATTTTTCTGATGCACAGTTAGTTTGTGAGTACACAAAGTGCTAGTTAGTTTAACAACAACATGGAAATAACTTTATAATAATAGAATAATTCTTCTAAACCAAATAGATTTTTTCTTGTTATTTTTAAATACTCCAAAGATTACTTTTAAAGTGTTAGAATTTACAAGTTTACCATATTACACTTAAGGACTAGACATATCTTCAAGTTTTCTCAGGACTATCCTTTGTGTAGGCATGGAAATCACATCACTGGACTGTAGTAAGCCATCTAGACTGGTGGGTTGAAGACTCTCCCTTTATATTCAGTGGAGTGGGCCAAATCTTTCCAGAGGGTAATCCAGCTGTTCACATCAGATGTACCTGCAGTTTCTGAAGAGGCAGTTCTTTCCGTTCATTGTGCCTACACAGCTAGCTGAAATTAAACATATGCCTTTTACATGATTGGAACGGGCTGCCCAGGGAAGTGGTGGAGTCCCCACCCCTGGAGGTATTTAAAAGACATGTAGACGAGGTGCTTAGGGCCATGGTTTAGTGGTGGGATGGCAGTGTTAGGTTAAGGGTTGGACTTGATGATCTTAAAGGTCTTTTCCAACCTAAATGATTCTAAGATTCTATGATTTTATGATAAAATCAGATTACATGAATTTTACCCTTAAGTGGCAGGTCTCTTGTCTTTACCTTTTGTGGAGCAGGAGCCAGTTTATTACGTTCTTGTGCACTGGGACCTGAGCAAAACCATACTGTGTTTTGCCAAGAGTGGTTATTCACTGGAACCATTGAATTTGGCTGCTATGCATTTTTTTTTTCTGCTGAGAAGCCATGGTCATTATTTATCCGATATGCAATAACATAAAGCATCATTTCAAAATAAGGACTTATCTCTACAATAAGAAAAAAGACTTCTGAGAACAAAGTGCTTCTAATAGAGCAGTCTACAGACAGCCCTACCTCCTGGTACCCTCCCCTTCCAGGGCCTAGTGGGACATCGTATTCAGTAGCTGTCAACTGTTCCCTTTCAAGTTCTTACTCTCCTGTGAATCCCCTTGGTTTTGCTTTTGTCCTGCTTCTCTTGAATCTGTTTATATGAGTTAGTACTCCAGAAGGGAAGGTAAGCTCCCAAACATTTTACTCTCTTCCTTGTCCTTTACTACTTTCAAATAAAGGTTATCAACACTGGTCACTACCTGCTGATTAGTTTAAAATAGTCCCTGATAAGTGCCTAGCAAATAAGGCAATACCAACCAAGAGACAGGTGGCACACTTTTTTACTTTTTTTTCCCCTCTTTGTCACCTTAGAAACAGTGACAGGGCAAAATAAAGTCTTTCTTTTGCTTCATTATGTGTCATCTCATAGCTTTTGCGTGGGCCTGCAGCACAGGAGTTTCTTAAATGTCTGCTTTCCAAACACCAGCCTGTTGGTGACTGCTTGACCTCAAACACTGGCCCAAATCAGGTGCATGCAGCATAGCTTCAGGTGGTTATTTGTAGTGTATCCTGATGCTTCAACATTCTCACATGCTCACTTTCATCATTTTTAGATGTCTTTCCCCCCCCGCCCCCCTCCCCCAATAGTGCATGTAGGCTGAGAGGGTAAGGTCTGATTAGGAATTCTTTTGAGCAGATTCTGTGATGAATGCCTCGCTCCTGTTGACAATGCATGAGACAAAGTATTGG
>NW_009258484.1:147038-218363 GCF_000687185.1 Egretta garzetta | reverse complement strand
AAAGAAAACATTGTCAGTTCTGATTTTTAATGAGAACGGGCCTGTATTAATTAGAAAATATACCTTCTGTGGAACTGGTACTTGTGGCACTTCAATTTGGAGAAAAAAAAAACCTTTCCATATAAACTGTTTGATGATCCAATGTATCAATGGGATTTAGATTAGATCTGTTGGTCATTGTCATCACAGTAACCTGTCTGGCTGCACTGTGAGTGTTGCAAGATTTTGAAGTGCTGTAATATGTTACTGTTGGTATGTACATAGAACCAGTATTATATATCCATTCTTTTGTGGCTATATTAATATAGAAATACATATGATTAATATAAATAGTATATATGGTCTTGTGTCTAATGAACTGTCATTATTTTACTCTTAGCTTACCCTTAATTTCATTTAAACTCGTTGCTCTCTTACAGGAGAATGTATGCTGCTTCTGACATATATTAAGTGTCTACTTTAAAATGAGATTAATCAAAGTTTGATTGTCAGGAGAAAGTATTAGCTAAAGTGATTCTGTGGATCCTATTCTGTATAAGTCCTTCACCAATAAATACTGAACAGTTGCTGAGTCTTTGAGCAGAGCAATAAGAAATTTTCTTATCCCGTGAAACTGTTTTGAGATATTTTATTTTGAATCAGGACAAAAAGTCAAAATTCTTACAGTTTTGCAGAATAATTGAGCATTGGCTTTTCAATTTGAAAAAATTGAAATGTACAGTTAAGTATTTTTGGTTTTTACATTAAAATGTAAATTAAATTTGTTACAGTATTGATATGAGAAGCTATGTATATGTAAAAGACTTAAGGCAGACTGTGGAAAAAGATGAAAATTCAACATTTATTTTCTACCAATATTTTCAGTAATGAGATTAATCAAAGCCAGTCCCAGTCCTTTTGTGAGCAACTTTGATTTTGATGGATTGGTATTTTGAAGGAGAAGAGGAATAATATGAATATTTTTTGCCCCGTTGTACTTTGTTCAGTCCTGCTAAGAACTTCTTGGGTAGTTCAATGTCTCTCTCTTCTATTACAGATTCAGCAGCACATATGGGTATGTGCTTAAGCATTTCAATTAGTAGCACTTCAGTAGTACCCTGAATCCATGAAATGACTTACATATTCACCATTGGAACTGTAGAAAAGTGAAGCGTTCAGCTCCACAGAGCCTGTCCCTTGCTTACAGCATGGAATCCCAAACTAGCAAATGGATTCCCTTGAAATCAGTTACAAAGCTAACCACTTATAATAACCAATATAAAGGCTTTCAGATACACACAGTGCTCCAGCATCTTTTTCTGGTGATTCAAACTGGTTTTCTCTTTAGCTACTTTTCTCTTCCCTTTGAAAGCTCGCAGCCTCTTGGTGCATCCAACAGAGTGAATGTGTCATGGTTCCTGGTGAACTTTTTTGTACTGAGCTGATTTAAACTGAAATTAATTTAAAGCTATGAAATGCACGGGCTTAAGAGCCAGTGCATGTTTGCTTCCACAGTTTCTGTAAATGAAAATCTAGTTAATCTCTTAATCAGAATCTGGTTAATCTCCTGCAGAAGAACTGGGCATAGACTTGAATTGGGAATTCCTTAAATTAACCCAGTGTGAATCTCCAGACTGTGCTTGGAGACATCCTTAGTTATGCTTAGTTGAATTTTACTAGGATCAAAATTTAATATGCGCTAGCTAGCCTTTACATTCATGTCTCTTTTCTCAATTCCCCTTCTCTTTTTGTAACAAAGCAACTGTACAGTGTTCTTCGGATATTTTTTCTTCTACGTGACTTCAAGCATTTGCTTAGTCTGAGCCCTGGCAAATGTGGCCATTCCAACTTGTTTCTTGAGGGTAGACATAAAACAGAAGCAAAAAAGCGTTACAGAAACTACTGAAAGATGGAAACTGTCTGCAGTTCATTGGATACCAGCAATTACTCTCCAGGCAAGCCAAGTCCGTAATGCTGGGAAGTGTGTGTTTTCTCATGAGAAGTCAGAGAAAGCATTGTTTTAGTCCATAATCACTAGGGGCTAGTTTAGGGGGTTGGTTTGGGTTGTTCTGCAAATATATTGAGTTACAGTGGCAGAGAGAGTGCAGAAGGGTGCAGAGTTCAGCAAGCTATTTTAGTGATTGGAGTCCATTATAGTACATTTGAACAAGACTCATAAAGGTGAAGCATTTTAATGGGTTTCTAATTGGATAAAGTTATTAGGTTAGCTTATGCATTGTTGAAGTCAATTCAAAACTTTCTAATGGCATGTTTTATGTGCTGGGTTTACTTACGCGTTTCACTTCTGCAGATAGTTTTTCTTTATGAAATTAAGGCAGTTTTACAGGATATGCCTTTTCTGATGATCTTTCATAGCAGACACAATAGCATATGATATGCTGCCACAATGCATTGAATAAATCACATTTACTATATATTTTATAGATGGGGTTTTAATAGTTTGGCAGACAAGATTTACTTGAGATCTTTGCCTTTTTAACCTGGAGCTGGAATGTACTGGGATTGTGTCACAGCATAGCAAATCAGAGTTGTTGAAACTACATGTCTTGAGCTGAACATATAATATCTTCTCTGTATTTATTCTGACTATGAGAATCACCTAAGATTATATGTTCCTCCTCTAGTTTGGCAAAAAACATGTTCATACAACCCATGACTAATGACTAGCAAGTAGTGTGGGGATCAAAAAACTTGGGAAGTGCTAAGGTTGGAGACAGGGAGCTCCATGGCTAAATGGGGAATCATGATGTTTGGGATAAAGATTTCTGCATTTCACAGGTTTAGCTTCTAATATAACTGTTGAGGTAATTTTACCCTGGTATATATTAACTAAGTTGGCTTGGCACAGAAGGAGGCTAATCAGAGGATAAAAATCAGAACAGATGTCTAAAGATGGACGATTCCCTTTTCTTTCCTCTCTCTGTGTCTTTGTTTTCTCTGCAGGTTGAACTCAAGTTCAGGAGCAGGTTTCCTTTTTCAGATGCTTTATGTACCTGCTGCTATGAGGTGATCCATAGGAAGGAGGATAGAATAGTGCCGACTTCAGTAACCCTGTCTGAATGAGGCACCCAGTAGGGTCAAATATTTTGAACCAAAGAAGAAAGACTGCAGCTCTTGCAGACATACAGACAAATCAGCAAGCAGTAGCGGGACCTGGAAAGAACTGAAGGAAGAAGGAGGAAACATATGATTTGTTAAGATGTCTTGCTATGGTTCTAATTATGCCATGCAATAATTCCTGAACTATAGGTGTGGTTGTTAATATTTTGCAATTGCTCTGCTTCTCATTATTAACCTTTTTTCACAGTCTGTTTAGGAAGCCAGATAAGAAAAGAAAGGAGAAAATAAGAAAAGTAAATTTTTTAAAGGAACTCTTCTTCCTTAGTGCTTTATTTACCTTTTTTTTCCTCCTCTATCTTTGCTGTGATTGATGTATGTTCTTTGCCCTGGAAGAATTTATAATTTTTTTTTTTCCCCATTAAACAACCTCACCTAATGACTAAAGAGAGCAGATATCTTGCACCATAAAGCTCTACAAGTATGAGACAGCTGTGTTTGTACAGACTTATATCTTGTGGACACAATGAGTCTGTGTGGCTGTGGTTATACAGGTTAGGCACTCTTTAGCTGATTCATCTTTGACAGATTATGCCATGGATACCATGCAGGGAAGCCAATATCTGCATCGAGATGCATCAATTTCTATTGTGTCAATAGGTGAACACTGGTGTAGTTTTATGCTTTTGTTTATGAATTAGGGTTCAGGGGCAGCTCCTAATGACAACAAAGCTACAATCAGACATTCTTTATAAAATGCCTTCAGGTTGCCAGTGCTCAGGAGACACAATTTAATGACAGAGATTTACTTTATACTGTCTTCATGTAGCCCATTGATCTGTGTAGAGAAGTGGAATTGATTCTTTCCTTCTCTGAGCAATTTACATCATGATAGAAAGTTCTGACAATCTAATCAATATTTCTCATGGAGGTTTTATATCTTTTTAAAGTGGCCTGGTTAGACTGCTAAAGGCTTAAATGCGAATATGCATTTTAATATTTTTCCCTTTAACCAGTTTACTGACCAAGTCCTTTTTCCCTTCCTTTTTTATTCATGTTGAGTAACTGGAACTGGAGTTTCTGGATGACTTGATCTTTCTAGAATTTTCTGGTTTGATGACCTATGCAAAAATAATATATCACTGTTTTCTGACAGGTGACCAATTTGTCGACAGTACTCCTATAAAGACCAATTCTAGGTGATGTCTATCTTTGCCTTGTCATATTCAGGCAAACCTTTTCAGAAGGTATTGTCCTCAGCAGCCTCAGTCAGTCACGAGTCACTTTGTGACCCACCTTACTCTAGATTCTTAGCTTTGGCTCCTTACCAAGTTTTTGACTGTGTCTCACAACTCTTGCCATCTCATTTCTTGTGAATGTCTCACTGCACTGCGTCCTGTCTGGCATCTTCTGATTTTGCACTGCTGCACTCTGATCTCTGGCAAAATTCAAGAACCAGGTTTTCATGCATCACTATAGCAATGTCTTGCCAACTATGTCTCACTAATATATAAGCACAGTTACTTTGGATTTACCTTGTAAGACGGCCCTCCTTCCTTTTGTTTAGTTTTAAAAGCACTCTAGTAATGGCTTCCCTCTCCAAAATTCTGATGTATTTGTATTACAGGCACTTGTCTGGGGCAGGAACAAAGGCAAACTGTCATTGAGGTATCGTAACTTAATTATTTGCCTAGCAGCTAAATATTTGACTAAGCTCAAGGGAAGTGCTAGTGAGCAATGCAAAATTCATTTGCCTATAGAAATATTATTGTAGGACAGATAATTAATTTAATAGGGAAACAAATTAAGATGGAATGTGCAATTTTATTTCTGGCGTTTTCTAACTTCTGAAAGCTGTACTCTTAATAATCCTTACAGACCTTATGTTTGCATGGTACTTTGCTCTACTATGTTGTAGAAAAGGCCTGGTTTCATCTAGTTTAGGCACGGTGGAATTCATCGTACCCAGCATTAGATAACTATAATAAAAATGTCTACAACATAGCTGGTCACAACAGGCATCTTTAAAAGCTGCTGAGTAAAAACGCACCTTTTTCTGCATACTTTGAGGCACAGCTAATCTCATTCAAAAATAGATGCCTAAAATAAGTCATAGCCTTACAAAATGCCTCATTCCAGGTTTTGACTATAAAGACAGTTTAGGATTTCTAGCCCAAAAATAAATACTTGAAATAAACAAGGACATATTGTATGCTTCCTGCTTTATTGTGTCAGAGGTCTGTGATAATAATAGTAACAACACTATTAATCATAACAGTAGTAATGACAACAACAACAACATTGATTTTATTCTCTGGGGACACTGGACCATGAAATGGCTTGTATAATTTAGTTTGTTCATTTCTTCTGAACACAAAAAGCACAAAATTAAGGAAGTGAGATGTAAAATATCTATATTCTTTTCTTAAAATTCTAATTCTGATGGTTTTAGTACTGCACATTCTAAAAGGTGAACAATATATATTTTAGGGGCAGAAGTAGGCCTGTAGAAATGGAAGCCTTCTAGGATTAATACCTTCTTTTTTTACTCTAAGAAAAAATAGAAAGAAACTGCTGAAAGCAAGAAATAGGTAGAATTAAGACAATATTAAATCTTTCATATTGCCTTTCCTGTGCTTTTTGCTTCCTAAATTTCTTCCTCTCATTAGGTTTCTCACTCAGTATGCTTCAACATTTTTCATAGCATCAGTGACAGGAATGAACTGGTTTGGTAGTTGGCTACTGAGATTTTTCCATATGACTGTTCATTTTCATCAGCTGGGATTTTTTCTCTTGTATAGTAATTTTGATATGTTCAGTAGTTATGTGCAAATATAGATTGCATTTAAGGTTGAACTACTTAAGACACTAGAGATGAAACATAAGAGACTCGTGTGTAAGCAAGCTGTAGATTGTGTGCCTGTGTCCACAACATGTTTAAACCATTAGTTCTTCAGACAGTAGAACAAATGATGCCAGATTTCCTGTTGTTTTCCATACCCTGGCTGGAACCTCTTCTGTCTAAAAAGATACAAGGTCTGCTAGAAGCTTTTCCTTCGGCTGGGGGGAGTTCCAGTGTCTGACATTCTCATTTCTAGTAAGCTCATGCAGCAGTATTTTCTCTCAGTAGTGGTACTAATTAGGTTCTGTCTCCTCTTAATTGGCAGTAAATTTTCATTCCTTTTATATCTTAGAAACTGTTATCCCTCTGTCAAATTATGTTTAAATTGGCCGGTGTGTTCAAGGTTGGCACGCAAATGGCTTTTCTCACTAGATTAAAGAACAAGACATACTCTGTTGCATTTGTCCCAAGAAACTAATGGGAAGACATAACATAGGGCTAACGTAATGTAAGTGCTGGTATAGCTAACACTGTAGTTACTGGTTTTCTGGTGGTGCTCCTTACAGTTTTTGGTATGAGTATTTGTAGCCTTCCCTTTTGTCAGTAAAAACAGATCAAAAGAAAGAAGCAGGGCAAGGAGTGCAGTGTGATATTCCTGTAACCATTTTCCTCCTTTTGTTTGCACGGTACCATTGCCTTTACATAAACTTACACAAGTATGGGGGTTGTTTTTTTTCTAGTAGACAGGTCAATAAAGAAATAAAGAGGCTTATCTTTGAAGAAGAGTGGAAGTGTATGGAAGAGCTGCCTAATTTTTCAAGGAATAGAATGAAAGAAACTGGAAGGGGAAACCCAACCTCCATTTGGCTTTTCCTCCAGTAGTTAAGCCATGAGTGAACTGAAATACTTAGATATGTTTCTCCGCTCTTCAGAGGAATTACTTTATTCACAGGTTTCTGTACAGAAGTGTTAATTTCTGAAGGGAATTCCTCGCACTTTTCACAGTCGTTACCTGAGCAAACCTTGTTCTGTAGCAGCACCTTGTGGGAGGAAAACCAGACTACAGCCTCCCACACAAACCAGTGTTCCCAGAAGACAGTTGCTGAGTGAGCATCTGCCTTCAGTGAGCTGAACAGGTTATTTTATCCTTGCTATGGAAATTAGAGGGTTCTCCTGAGTATAACAAACACATTCACTAGACTGATATATACAGAATTTGATTTGTCATGCCCTTTTATCTGTGGCATCCAGAATCGCTACACTGACAAGAAATGCCTTTTTACTGTGGAAAATCAGTGAACAGGTGGAGGTAAATTGTACGTGAGAAAGTAAAGCTATGCTATATTTTATCAAAATGTGTTAATCTCATTTGAGATGTTGAGTCTGTTGTACAAATACTTGGTTTATAGTCAGTGAAATGGGCGCTAGCTCTTTTCAGCTATTACCTTTGCAATTGAAAAAAAAGCTGCATTTTTAACTGGACCTCAGAGTGCCATCTGGTTGCATTTTTTGTTTCTGGATTGCTTTTTTAGACTAAGAAAAACTCCATGAAGCCTGCCATTTCAATAAACACTTTCTGCTGTTTTACAGTTGTACAAATCCCATTAATTGTAGACTCACAGCTTCATTTCTGCTGGGAGCGAGAAACTAGGCTGAGACATGCTCAGATTTTAGGCTGGTGTTTATTGTTTTCCAGCTGGAGTTAAATGGGTTCTGTATCTTCCCCTCCAAAACTTTGAGGGATTTTTCCAGTATTCCTGCATTGCTTTGGCTTCAAAAAAAGGGAGCCTACTTCTGCTGATAAATATATGGTCATTTTTGTTTGAGGAGGATTGTGAAGGCTCTTCCAATTATTGTAAGAGGAAATACAGCCTTCGACTTAAGGCCAATGCTATCAATATCAACAGCTACCGGCCAGAGATACCAACTTGGTCTGTGTTAACGGTTCAGTTTCCTTAGCTGAGCATACTGCTTGCTGTCCTGAGCTTTCAATTCCCAGTGTTTGCAGAGAAACCACCCATGTTCAGTGAGACTGCAGGGAAGCTGTCATGCTACTGCTACAGTAGAGACCTTGGAAAGGATCCCTGGAGTCTGCTTTCTTCACCAGGAGCATGTTGCCACAGTTGTGCCTGTGTAAAAAGAACCATGAGGACATCTTTTGGTCTGTTGCAAATTGACTCTCAAAACACATCTCAGCAGCTTACTCAGTTGGGGGCATTCATGATATCGTGAAGACAGGTTAAACAAAATAGTTTAAGAGAATTCCAATAAGCATTTGTATCTCTCTAAATCCTCTTAGGTGACACAGGCAATCACACTTAACCCAACAGTTACAAGCATGTAAACTTAGGAGAGCATCAGCACAGCTATAAACTGTGGCGTGTATCAAGGATACTTAATCTTCTTGAAAACATTTCCTAGTAAGATGTGAAAGCTGTTCCTAAAATCACACAGTGCTGATGCAGAAATTCTAAACCAATTGTTATAAATTGTTAGATTTAGTGAACAAAATATTGCGTTTTAGAAGCAGGCTGCTTGGGTAGATGCAGTCTAGAAGATGTTAGGTATCATTTCCAGACTCTCAGGATAATAAGGGTCTTCCAGTGATTCTAGCAGACTAATCATATCGAGGAAGTTCTGGGTGATGTCCTACATCATGTGTTATTTGGAAATACTAATACCGTTCTGCAGGAACTTGGAGCAGCCACAATTTTTGTAATTTCTAAAAAAAGGCATCCCAAAGATATTTTTATTAATTCTTGTTCTTTTTCCCTTAAAAAATAAGAAAATTAGCATACCCTGGAATGAATGCAACTAGTTTGTATGCACCTACAGTAAAATTTATTCCTATAGGTAGCAAATGTATTATGGTTGAGTTCTTTACATGTTATTTCTTAGTTTAAAATCTTTAAAAACTTTGGATTGTTATGTCCAGCTAAGATACGTATCTTACCCAGGACAGAGGTTACATTAACTTCAAAAGATGAAGTAGTATTTAACAAAAAAGAAAAATTAATAAATATATCTCTATCATTTTGTTTTGCAGGAGGCAATAAGCTGAAGAATCAACATTTCCGCCTAAACTGGGCATGGATCTCTTTAGAAAAGGAGTATTATTTAGTAAATGAAGACTCCAAATACCTTGATGTTGTTCTTAAACGGAGAGGTTACCTGGGAGAAACCTCTTTTATAAGTAAGTTCAATTTTAACCATATCAATTGCTTCTATAAATCACTGGCCTGCTAGTTGATAAAATGAATCAACACTGCTATATCCTTTTACTGGTGTTTGATACTAAGCAAGCTAGATTCAAAGGAGTATGTTTATTTATTAAAGCAAGTATCTTTTGTCATGCTAAGCATATTATTTCCTTAGTTATATGATGAAATTTTCACTGTATTTTTCTTCTTCACCAATTAATTTTTGATTTAACAACCCAAGACCCAGTCATCCTTTCGTTGATTTAATTGATGCCACTGTTGTATTTGTTTCACTGAATACAGTTCCTGTCCAGACTTTATTTTTCTTTTAATGAGAAAATACAGTTGTAGCAATTGGAAAGACAACGATAAACATACATCAGTTTCCAGGAAGGCTGTTGTGAGCAGGTCTGATTAGCAGCTACAAGCATTAGGCTCGTTTTCTTCAGACAATGTTGGCAGTCAACTGAGGCTGATACAGGAGGTGTTGAAAGCTGTTTGCAGTGTCTGGGGAGTGAAAAGGTGAAAAAAGATTGCATTATCACACTCTGCAGCCTCACACCTCTCTCTAGCTTCTGGATCTGTTCCCATTCTCTCCCTAGTGATGCATTTGGTCCAGGGAGCATTATCCTTGTACAGTTTCGTGTCAAAACCTATGGTGAGCTTACACTGCTTAGAATAGGCACTCAGTTTAAATCTGGGTTGGCAGAGATATGTAAGCATTTACTTGGTGTGGAGCACAAGAGCATGCTTAGAAATCAGGTTTCTAATTAAGTCTCTCTCTCAATAAGAATCTGAATTTCAGGTATTGAGATGTAGTTAGGATACCTATTTTGGCATGACATTTAAGGGATATAGGTATTAACTAACTGGATCTAAATTAAAAGGCTCTGTTTTGAACAGTGAACTAACTTTGATAATATATTTCTTTTAAAGAAAGTAAGAGAATAAAAGAATGAAATACACAGTTAAGGATGTGTGGTTTAAATTAATTACTGGTACTGCTTAACAGGTACTGATTTGATTTCTGATTCTTCACATAGAGTGTTTACAACTTTTTCTACCTATGGATTCAAGGTCAGTTTTTTAATTGAGCTGATTCAAAATCCAGCAAAAGAAGTTTGAATAACTTGCCTCTCACTACCTTAATCCTGCAAAATGGAATTACAGAGATGGAAAGAACATGAAAGATATTGGTTAAGATGCTTGCTGGCCTTTCTGGTCCATGAGCAGTGCCAAAGAGGATGGAAGGTTATGGAAGTTATGTAAAATACTGGCTATGGCTTAGGAGGTAGGGAAAGGTGATACATTTTAATACATTAAACAATGCAGCTGGAAGAAAGAGGCAGAGAAGGGATAAGATTGAAGTTTTTTTTCTGAAAACTGAGAAAGACCTTTAAGATTTGAGTGGTACTGTGGGGTTCAAACAGAGGCCAAACGCATGAGTTGGAGATGGTTCTGAAGGACTGCCTTATTTCCATGAGGGCCTGTCAGACAGCCTTGAACTGGGAGGGAAACGCCAATGAAAAGCCATTTTAGAGCAGCCTAGGGCTGAGGCTGTAAGGTCTACGCTGTCTCGATGGGATGAGCTGCACTGGATTTTATCCCTTGGCTTTGCAGTTTCAACTTGACTTGAGTTTAATGATTGTCATTATGCAAACACTGAAATAAGAGGATAATAATTTTTAAAAATGCTTATTGTAGTGGGAATGACCACAGTCGTTCAGATTTTACATCTTTCATCCTTATTCTGTATGTTTTACCCCTTTGTGTCTTTGTGTTTTCCTTAGCTTTCCCCTTGAAGGCTGAACTATCCAGGTGTGTTTTTGTTTTTTCTAAGAGAAATATATACTTTTGAGGGTTTCAGGTATCATGTTATTTAAATGTTCTGGAACAGAAGAGAACCCAGAATGTTAAAGGTGGGGGCTGGGTGGGAATAAATCTGTTGGCCCTTTTGAGCATCCATAGTTGAATTATGGAGAAATGGAAACTTGACTGTAACCTCTGCGAATGTAGAGTTTTTCTAGCAGTTTGTTTTGCTTTGGCTAATTCTGTCCAAACTACCTTTCATAATGTTAATTGATATGCTTCCACCTCTGTGTGTGACAGCAATATAAAATTGATCAGTAACAGAGTTGTAACAGAGTTGGCTTGAACACTCTCAAGTTGTGAAAGGTGTATTTCACTAAAACTTCTTTTTTTAAAGATGACATAATGAGATAAAAGTTACAAGTGATGTTTTTAATGACCTGAATTTCTGATTTGGCAGGTATTAGCACCAAAGATGGTACTGCCAAGAAAGATAAAGACTTCAGAGGAAAAGCCCAGAAGCAGGTGCAGTTTAATCCTGGCCAAACCTTAGCTACATGGCGAGTACGGATTTTGAGTGATGGTGAACATGAACAGTCTGAGTCCTTTCAAATAGTTCTTTCTGAGCCTGTCATGGCAGTTCTGGAATTTCCTGATGTATCCACGGTGGAAATTATTGACCCAGGAGATGGTAAGAACCTTTCCAGAACTGTACTGCCAATATGTGCATATACCAAAAGGTAAACTGGAGGGCAAATGCTATAAGTAGCAGTGGATAGTAAAGCTTACCTTTCCTCAGAATATTTCTGAAGACAGACTTGGGCATTGGGTAGCCATTTGTCCTCTATCACTTTAAGTGATTCATGGATATGTAACTAATTTAGCATGCTTTGATGAAATACCTGCATTTTTCCTACGATATATTATTTCTAGGGGGTTTTGTTTTGTTTAATTTTGTTTTCATTTCTGGTATAATAAGTTTTCTGTTCAGTGTGTTTGCAAATAGTGTATCTGCACAGGTGGCTGGAGGCTGACTTGATTTACTCTGCCATGATAATTCATGTGGGAGAGGATGGTACAGGAAAGTCCAGGCTGGTTGGTCCCAATGAGTTTGGGTCTTGGAGCAGAAGAATTGCATCAGTTAGGCCTTAATATGAAGCTGAGAAGCTCAGTAAGGGCAAGGTTCACTAGACCAAGTACAACACAAGCTATGCAAAGAACAAATAAAACTATTGTTAAGTGTAAATGAAGAAAAAAACTCATTAAAAAAAAAAAAAAAGTAGAAGGTGCACTGGTTGCTTTGCTTTTAAGCTACATCCAGACATTTGAACTCATGGGCCATGGTCACACAAAACTGTCCTTAAGAAATCTTTCAAGTATTGGGAGACTATAGCAGTTTTTTTATATCGTCTTCCCTAATTAACATTTGAAGAGGACTCGGTAGGAAAACTGTCAGAGGTTTGTTAGTTCCTAGTTACAAATGCAAGTTAAATGAGACGTTATCTGACATCCATATTTAGTCACTGAGAAAAATAGTGGTTAACTTGAAAAGCAGTATGTATGAGAGACAGAGAAATTACTTGAAAATGTGTTAAATCTCTCTATCTTTTCTATGGTCAGTGAGATAGCACAACTCAAGATGATCATCTCAGTCTTCTTAATGCCAACCATAGTTCTTCATATTTCTTATATTAAGACAAATTTTTTACAGTCCCAGAGAATTTGTAGTAATTATACATATACATAAAGTGAAGTTGTGTAGGGGAAAATCAAATGCACAACTGCAGATCAAGGAATATCTACAGGAAAACATATAGAGAGACCTTTGAGGGGAAGGACTGGGTTTCCTAATCATCTTTTAAAGCTCAGGGTATAACAAGTTCAGATACTAACTGAATAGGAACCATCAAAAGTTTTATTCTGCTTCCAGTGAAAATTATTTTAAAATTCATTAATTCGAATGGTGTAGTCCTAGCACCAAAATAGTGAGCTTGTTTGTTTGTAAAGCTGTACCAGCCCCTTGGCGTACGGGACATTAGTTAATGTTTTATTCCAAAAAGAGTTTGCATAAGGATGTGTTTTATTTTACTAGCTGAGATGATATAGATAATTCTCCTCTGAGTTTTTATGTTGTTCATAAGGTCTGTTGAACTTATGTAGTATCATTGTGCTCCTGTTCAGGTAATTATGAGAGAGACAGGAAATGGAACAAATCTGATTCCTGCGTTTTTTGAAGGATAGATTTTTTCATATTGTCAATTCTATAGGGAGAAATAAAAGGAAAAAATTACTTTTTTTTAAGTGTTACCTACTGTTTTACTTTTAAACAAAAGGGTAAAGATTTAGTGGTTTTCAGATTGAATTTTCGACTTGCTGGAATAGTGAAAGTGTCTAGATCTTATCAAACCGGAATTACAGCATTTTTAAGGCAGGCTTTTGACCTTAGGTCATGCTAGTAGTATTTTCCAGTTGGAGAACTAAAACCTGGAACATGTTTTCAGATAAGTCACATGACAATTTTCAGAACATTGTTTGCCAAATACTCTGAAATAATGAAAAAATTTGCTTTGTGCAGTCAGCTGATATGACTTGATTTGATACTGTGCAGAATTATATTGTGTTTGGGTTGCCATCATATTAATGAAACTGTAAAGGTGCTTTATGATTATATGTATAAACACCTTTTGCTCTTGAGTTTTTGAGGGAACAAGAACAAAACTGATCTTGAATCCTAGTAATAGCATAAAACTCAGCAATCTGTTTATATGAGTATAAAACAAGGAAGGGGTTTAAAATGCATTTTAGTGTTTTTTTCCCTGAAAAACAGATCTAACATTCTTTGTTCTGATACATTTTAGGGTGAGGTTGCTCTCCAGACTCCATTGACTGTATTGGCTAGGTCTCCCTTAACTAAAACTCAGATCAAATATCCAGGCCAGAGTAAGACAGCAAGAGCTCAATCTTGCATCCTCAATGCCAAATGATTTTCATGGTTATCTGGATGCAGTAAGTTAAAGAATGGCTTTGCAGAACCACTGCCTTGTGTGTGAGCTATGCTATTGATACTTCTGTGATTGACAGTTAATAATGAAATACTATGGAATAATAAAAATATAGACCTTGTGGAAAAATTCTTCAAACACTGTCTTGCCCCATTAACAGTAGATAAGTAAATTAGACACATTAGTCACATCTAAGGACTTGTGAATTCAGATCTAATGATCTTACCTTATTTTCCATTCCTGAAAGAGTAAGAAATTCTACTTCTCTCACCCTCAAATTTATCTTAAAATTTAGTGCCATAAATATGATTTATTTGTTGCATTTAGTATGTACTAAATGCTCCCAGCTATTTTATAAGTGACTTTATGAGGCCATAAATCTACATAAACAAATGTGTCTGTTCTTTGCAGAATCAACTGTCTTTATTCCTCAGTCCACTTACACTATTGAAGAAGATGTTGGTGAATTATTTATTCCAGTCAGAAGAAGTGGAGATGTGAGCCAGGAACTGATGGTTATCTGCTACACACAACAAGGTAATAGAATTTACTATAGAAAAAAAAGGGGAAAATGGAAAAGAGACAGAAAAGCAAAAACAAGTGTTCCATCTATTGCATAATAAAATTGTTTATAACTCTGTTAATTACTTTTTCATCTAAATATCTTCTGTCTCAACTGGAAATGTATTCATCTTTGCAATCTGTCTTAGAGTATTATTGAACATAGCTGAAAAAATATCATGTTGCAAATTTCTGCTGTTTGCTAGGAGGTGAAAAGCATCTCTGTTCTTTTTCTTTTTGCAAGATTTTTATATGCAGCCCCATATATCTGAAAGCGATCAGAAATGAAAGCACTACACTGACTGCCCAGGATATCATTCACTTGTTCCTATCTTGAAAAAATTCGTATAAAATAACATTGCCATGCTTCTCCTTCCTTTGTCTTCCAATCTCTTATTAATTATACCCATGCAGAGCATGGGGGTCTCTACACCTGTGTGTTTATTACTATTTTTCATCTGGAGAGATGAAGCAACATTTTTGGTGAGGTGATCTGGAATCAAAATAATTTGTTTTCATGAAATTCTGTTACAGTTAATTTCTGGTCCATCCATATCTTCAATGGATAAAATATACTAAGGGAGTTATCTGGTCATCCTCACAGGGTCTTCTTTGACAGTCTTTGTCTCTTGTGATAAACTACAATATTCCTTCTGACTGAAAAACTGCAAATAAATTTGAGGAGCCGTGTGCTTGGATTGTATCATATACAGAAGTAGTTTGTCCAGGGACCTCAGAAATGTAGCCTGATCAAAGGTTTCAGCCCATCTTATCACCTAAAAATAAATTGAAATTACAAGATAATGAAAATAAAATTCAGCCTCTGTGAGGGGATCATTATAACCATGGTATGTATAGTGACTGTTTTCCTTTTATGCCACAGGTACAGCATCTGGCACTGCCCCAACCTCTGTACTTTCTTACTCTGACTACATATCCAGGCCTGAGGATCACAACAGCATTCTACGTTTTGACAAAGATGAAGAAGAAAAAATGTGTCGGATAGTCATCATAGATGATTCCTTGTATGAAGAGGCTGAGACCTTTGATGTTTTGCTGAGCATGCCGATGGGTGGAAGAATTGGTGCAGAATTCCCAAGCACTCGAATTACCATTGTACCTGACAAGGATGATGGTAAGACGTCATGTAATAAAGTGATATTCCCAGTCCAGGACAAAAACTACAAATGGCATCACACTCAAATCAGCATGTAGAAATTGGATTTTTGCACTTCTTCCTCGTGTTTAAAACACATTGTGCTTCCATCTTTAGATTTGAAAATACTATTAGAAAGCTATGTGGGGTTTTTGAGTATTTAGTATTGATATTTTATGGGAGTGAGGAGATGCACCTTTCCATTCTATCATAGTAACAGGTGTAATCCAAAATGTCTCCCTGCATGAGCACACATCGTATGTGTGATTCTGAAGTTGTGTCCACAAAGCCTTCAGGGCCATTGCATTATGCTCCAAAGGGCCATATTACAGGCCCTCATGGACCAGAAGACATCTAACAGCTGCTTAGAGGCAAGCTATATTCCTTCTGATTTAATGCTGCATTTAAATTTCAGCCTAGAAGTGTTCATGTACGCTTCCTTTGTCTTTTTAATAAAGCAAATAATCATAAGACAGTAACGTTGCTTTAGAAATCGCCTCAGTAAGGAAGTGCTGACAGAATGATGTCCTTTGTTCAATTGGTCAATAGCTTTGATATGTTGCGGTGAAAGGGACATTTCTGTCGGTGACTAGAGAGAGGTCTGTGGCTAAGGAAACAGCACGCTATATCACCAGTTGCTTTTGAAAATACATGTAAATACTATTGTAACACTCCTTCAGTGTCCCTACCAATGGTGTGGCAACTCTCTCTCTCTGGGAGAGGTAGCAAAAAGGTTTCCTGGTACAATTTCCCTCATCTATGCATGGAGTTTGGAGGCAGACATCTGTAAATTCTGTGAAAGGAATACCGATAAACTATTTTAGTCCTCTCTATGAGGTCATAAACCATCTATTGTGGCACTATCATATTTCCTGAAGACTAATGTGGGGAATTACACAGTCCAGTACTCTTTGAAAGTCTGATTCCAAGATAGAGGGTTATTATCAGCACAGTGATTTCTCCCTAGTGAAGGATGTAAAAGGCAGCTCTTAAAGGCAGAAGTTGACACTCATCTAATTGCATCATAACTACTCAGTCTGCCTGAAATTTCTCACGTGTAATCCTGTGACAGAGGTGGCTCTTTTCGCTGTGGAGCATTTGGGTAATCGTATAGCATTAATTAATACAACATTCTGAAATAACACTTCTTGTAAAGTAACAGATTATATATCAAATGCAAGCTGAAATAGAAATATGTTTATCTGACTTCTCTGTGATGGCAAATACAGGTTTATTTGTGTAGATTTTTTTACAACAGTTTGATTTTTGAATAATTTTTATGAATTTGTGAACTTTACAGTTTGTAGATAGCAGGGCATAGAATTTGGGGGAGTAACTATAAAAATATATCCATGAAAAAGCTTATTATCCAGTTTTTGAAGGTGTTCTGACTGCTTAAAATGTATACAGAAAGTTTGGGATGGGGAAAATATTTCTCCAAGAGATTATTTAAAACAGAGATGAGCTGAAATTAGAGCATCTAACTTCAGTGTGAACCTCACTGCCTGGGAAAGAACACTTTTATATGCTGGTTTTAGCATTTAAAATAAGATATTGTCATTCATAGGCTTATACAGTCATTTGAACAGTAACCTAGAGTGACTTTGAATAAGAAATGATGCAAGTTAATCAGTCACAACATAGTGTAGAACTTAACAGTTTATAAAAGTCCCACAAGATATTAGGGAAGTTAACAAGAAATCTTTATTTTAACACTGCCATTGGAAAACTGAGAAGTAATTTGGTTTGTATATCACTGTTCAGTTTTAAGTATTTTCCCTGCATTTGTGAGCACAACTTGCCTCAATGCTACAAACTTTTAAACAGGAATTATTTAACAAATAATAATAATCTTATGGGATTGATTAAAAAAGCTAGAGAAGTGTTTGGGATATTAGAGTAGAAAATTTTCACTATATAACAACCGAAGCACCTACATTTGTTGGTAAGAGTAAACAATAGTTTGGATATTGAATGTAAAGGGACTTTGAAGGATAGGTTTGGATTGTTTTTCACACATGCAAAATCTTGCATATGTCATATTTGGAATAGTGTGACAGAACTCCTTTTTTGCTTTCTGTATCAGTGAGAGTCCTCCCACGAAAAATTCCAGGGTGTTCGTAAACTTATTGACAGTTCACTTACCGGTTTTCCACCACATGCTTTTAGTTTGCACAAAAACTTAATGCATGATAACAGAAATGTCTATACGCATTTTGTTTCATCTGAGTTCTGTTGTGCTGCCTGTTCTATAAAAAGGGGAGTACAGACTACATAGTAGATAAATTATAATTTATACCGTACATATGTATTTACATATTCACACACACATATAAATATATATATGATTATTTCAAATTGTGTATATACGCACATATTTATGTAACACGTGAGCAGTTTAACACCCTGGCAGTCACAACTGAAATTCTGCATAAATAAGCAGGGGATTTTAAGCAGGATTGGTTATTATTGTTTGCAGTGCACAAAATTAATTTTCATAAGTTAAACCAATATGCTGTGTGACATAAAAAACATTTTCTCTGCTTTTAACAAAAAAATTTAATTCAGAAAATGCCTAAGATGGAGGTGGATAAAAGCTTTAGCAAATATATAATAGCCTATGAGCTATAGTAACGTTATCATGCTAAATTCTGTAGTCCACTCTAGTCTCTTTACTCATATCTACTGATACATTTTTCTCATTGTTTGTTTAAATTTATCTTCTGCTTAACAAAGTTTCTTTGGACGAATGTCACAGCACGTCATTGAGCTGTGATTTCTCCAAGTACTGTGACTGGATTAACATTATGCATTGACTTCTTCAGGTCAAAAGATACAAAGAGCAAAGGTCAAAGTTTAATAAAACTACATGAGATCTTTCCTATGGAAGTCAAGTCAGCACTAGCAACATCACCTTATCTCTTCTGGCATTCAATGCAAGTTAATTAGGAAACATTCACCTTCAGTACCTATCATCAAAGTCTTTTCTTCTTCTTTTATTTCTAGCAAAAGCCCTTAGGGTCCAACTAAAATAGCCAAGTTGCTATGCAATCATGACAATAAACAAAAAGCAAAAGAGGTGTGCTCAACTTTCTAGTGAACCAGAGTATATTAAAGAAAATCCTGGCAACTGAATACTTTAATTGGGGATTATACAGTTGTGCTGTGCTGCCAGAGCAAAATCTGAAAAAAATAAAAGCATAGCATGTAGAACATGCACAGATATATTTTTATGTCGTGAAAGGTGATTTTAAAATTGGTGCTGCTGTTGGGACACTTCTTAATTTGGAAGGGACTTTTCCTGATAAGTCCTGAAGTTGGAGACAGATAGAAAAGAAGAAAAGGATTAAGTTAATCAAATACACAGCAAAGTAAGTTGTGCATGGAAAATGTGGATTCAAAGTTACACATGTCACTACAGTTAAATTAACTGTAAATTAAAATCAAAATTAAATTTAAAAACATGGATCTGTATGAGCAAGAGGTGATAGTTACTAACCATGAACCACGGGAAGAAAAACATTCAGGGGAAAGACTTGTGCAAGTGATCCACTTTTGGGGTGGCAGTAATCTCACTTGATATTAGCCATCTATACATTCAAGCAGGTTATGCCAGGACCCTTCTACAGCTGATGAAAAGAAAGAGGTACTCCCAGGAACCATCCCATCCTAGGACAAGTATCTGAACTGTTGAGATCAATCACCATGGGTACCTGATGCATCTGAATACATTGATTTCTGCCAGCAGATATAAACCCTACCCTTAGAAGCTTAATTTGCCATTCGACCCAAAGTCATAATCACTACTGGGCATGAAGGAAGGATTTTTTTCTAATTTTGTATTAAAACAGCTCCTGCTATGAAATGCCATTAAACAACAAAAAGATTCATAGCTATTCCTGCTTCATAAAAAAATTATGATTTCTAAAGAAAAATTTAAAAGCATCTAGTTGAAATCTAAAGAAATGAATGCTGAAGAGTGTTTCAATAGGTATTTAGATGTTCAAGATAAAATCCCCAAACAAACAAAAATCCTCAACCATCTTCCATACTAATGTGAACTTGTGTTACTAAATCTAGCCAGAATTAATGGGCTGAAATACTTCTTTTCACACATTTCAATGATTTGGTAGATGAACAGAAATCCCTGAAGAATTTGAGGTCAGTTTATTGGCTCAGGGCATACCTATCCTGCACAGAGTTCAGCATAAAGCTCATTCAGAGGAGGCACTTTACATAACAGATCAATATTATGCATGTAGGAAAAGGAAGATGAGGTTGCTGTGCACTTTTAATTCCCCTTGGAGAGAGGAGTCACGGAGTTTAGTCTCAGACCCTGAAAACACCCAAACCCCAGTCTTCTATAGAAATGCCTTCATCCCCAGGCACTTCACAACTAAGCAAGGTCAGCCTTGAAGCACTCTCTCTTTTTCCAGCTGAAGCTGAAATCTGAAATCATTGCAGATATATATAGAGAAAAAATGAGATCAGACTCTTTTGTTACTATTTATCTGGTTATGAGGACCCTGTAATTCGGTTCCAATGCTAACAGCATTGCTGTGTTGGGTGCAACAAATCTGCAGTTGCAGACTGCAGTCAAAGCTCTGCTGTCTTATAGTCAAATGTTTTGATTTCCAGGCTGCTTTTTTCCTTACTCTGTTTTGTGTTGTGAGCAAATTTTAAACTCTTGGTTTATAATCACGTTAGGAAACCAGAAGAGAAGAGGTGTGATGAATGCAGAGCTGAAAGTTTGCAGCTAAGAGGAGAATGTTTACAATTATTTTGTTTGCTTCAAGTTTTTTTTTGTCAGTGGCTGTCTTCCCCTGTGATTTTAATTCCATGCTACTGTATTTAGTGTTGCCATGAGAGCGCACAGCCTTACAGCCAGGCTGACAAACAGAATTACATTAAATACATTTGTTCCACTTCATCCACATTAGATGGGCAAGCAGCCGTTCAGACTTCTTCTTGACATTTCTACGTTAAGGCTGGGAAAGCAAAGGCCTCAGGTTTATGTTGGAGGTTTGCTTACCATTTTCTTTATGCCTATTTAACAGAATTGATCGCTCACATAATAGAGGACAGCACTATCTGGGAATATCTTACAGCTGAGTAAACTGGATGATGGTATGATCACGGGATGGTAATGCAGAAAGCCAATATTAGAGGTCAAACAGAACAGATTAATTCTTTAGTCTTCTGGAGATTTCTTTAAACCACTTGCTGTCACTCCCCCTAGAGATGATTGAACTTTGGAAATCCTTAGACCATGTTCTGGAAATCAGTAGCTACTAGCACTTGTCCAACATGCTTGGAGTAGTAAAGTCCGTATTGATGTTTACTGTCAATAGCCTGAAAAGAGGCAGAAAGTCACACTGCAATGCTACGTTATAAATATGTGCTTTGCGTTGTCTCCCAATAGGCGTGCGGTATCAACTAACTTTCAGTATGTATACTGAACCAAATTTCCAGCTGATGATATTTAAATATTCTATTAGTAACATAGCTTGTCAGAGACATCCTTATCTCACAAGGCTATCTGAAATCTCCTTATCTCCACTGGCCTCTGTGGCAGGTAATCAAATGTGTCTTTCTTTTCGACAATAGGTGTGCCATAACCTTGAACTGAATGGGTGGTTGATTGATCTTGGTGGTTAATATCTGCTAGTCTCTTTGTCCAATTTTAGTTACAACCAAAGCGCTACAGGCAGAGCATGCCCAGTGTTATATTTCGGACTGGAGTCATGCTTTGGCCAAGTATCCTTCACCATTCTCTGAGAAGATCATTAACTAGTTGTTCTTCTTTCCTCTGTACATCCATCTTTGACTACTCTCTCCCTTTTCTATTTTTACAGCGCCCATGGGTCTGATGCCTCTGGCACTTCTGTGCAGCTTTTAACTTCTTTTGTCCTCTTATTAGGTAAAATCTCTATGTGACCCCTCCCCTTTTCCCAGTCTGTGGCAGGTGGCCAGTTTGGCAACTAATCAAGGGAAAAAAGTGGAAGACAGCCAATTTATGACACATGTTATACTCCCAGTTTTCTTTACTTACAGTTTCTTAATATCACCAGTTCAAAAGAGTGAAAAATGTTCAATTTATGGCGATAGCCTTAAATACTTTGGAAAGTCCCTGTTTGCTGACTATCACAGAAACAAATTAATGTCTTACAGTAGGACATTCTATAAAGGCAACCAGGTGCACTTATGATTTTGTTTTCTAACATTATCTGTTACTGACAGTTTATTATGTGTGCATGTATACAGGTGCACACTCACACATTATATATATATGAACTACAAATGTTGGATTAATTTCATCTTCACTTAGCTGCTTAATAAATAGATATATGGTCTAACCTTATGATCTAGGCTCCTTTAATAGGTAAGGAGGACAGACCATGACCTCCAGACAGTACTTTGTCACATCTATTTCAGATGGCTCCTTTACGATAGAGGACTCAGCTGTGGAGCAGCATTATCTCTAAGCCTTCACTACTGTAGGTTCTTAAATGGATTATTACAGCTCTATGTGAATTATAGTAATATTTCTAGGAGGCTGTTGAAATGTAGAAAACAGCTTTCGAGTTTTGCACTTGAAGCACATAAAATAGTTGATAAGCACAAGGTACGAAATTACATGAACTGTAGAAAATTGATACTTTCTGTTAAATCCAGAATGAGTTAAATGAGATGGTGTTCTTACATGTACTGATGTTGTTTTCCAGAGCCTAATGGATCATTGTTTTATGGCAGTTCGCTTGAGTAGATTGAAAAATCTTTCTCTCTCCTGTCTTCCTGTAGCATGTTATATTTTTTACGGCCTTGGTCTTTGTACTACAGATCTTGTATTTATTATAGACTGTTTGAAAATGTAATGAAATCCTAGCAAACTATCCTAAATTAATCATTTGTTCTTGGTTGCTTGCAATTGTATGTAGTGAATTTAGTGACCTAGTGAGTGCTTTGTGTGTTTAAGATTTGGATAATCAAGTTGTGTAAGACATCTTGGTGCATTCACTTTTCCCAAGGTTGCTTCAGATCATCTTGCTTCCTCTGAAGTTCCTTATACTGAGACTTTGGCATTTTGCTCATCAGTCTTTGAAGACCCAAAGGATACTGAACAACAGAGTAACCAGTGTACTCCACTGGGCCTTAATGGCATTGATTCTCCTTTTGAATGTGTAAATAATTAAAGGATTAACTCAGTTATTATCTGACATTACTGTCTATCAGGCAACTCTTTTCTGTTCCCTCCCACATGAATGGGGTCAGAAGTCCAAAAGAGAGAATTCAAGAACTTTAAACATAGAGCAAAGCATATTTTCTGTCATTAGAGATCTGCTTTTGTGGTCTGGTAAGTCTGGCTGTTGTTCTGTTTTCACTTCTGTTCTGTCTTCTCTGCTGAGTCCCATCCTTAACATTAGCTCCTGAAAAGGGAGCATGGAAGATCTCTTGCATATTTTTCTTCTCAGAC
Source organism: Egretta garzetta (assembly GCF_000687185.1). Classification (NCBI taxonomy): domain Eukaryota; kingdom Metazoa; phylum Chordata; class Aves; order Pelecaniformes; family Ardeidae; genus Egretta; species Egretta garzetta. The sequence goes on along the minus strand of NW_009258484.1, from coordinate 195,262 downwards.
CTCAGTGAGCTAAATGTGTTCTCATTCTATGTGGGCAGAAAAGCCTGTAAGAAGTTGTTGCTGCCAGTTAAACAAACTCAACATAGTTAGCATTGTGACTGAATAGTAAAAGTGCAAAAATCTAAAGTCAGAATTGGGGCAGTGTCTTTCTTAGCCTCTCTTGTGATATGATCAAGATGTCTCCAATCCAGAAAAGTCTGTGTATACGAACAGATTTAATAACTATCCACAAGAATGGATAGGATCATAATTTTCTTTAAAAAATGTGATACAAGCTGTGCCAGAAATTATATACAAATACCAACAGCCACCAGGAAAACAAAAATATTTTACAGTTCTTGGTTATGCTATTCCTCTTCCGTGCACCACTTGCAGTAATGATAGTTATAATAATAGTGCCTCCCTTCTTCTTCAATGAAACCAAACACATTTGCTACTTTGATAAGATTCAGATTTGTAATTCATTTGGTTAAAATGAATTCAACAGCCTCACTTATGTGCCTGGTAAGCTCATGGAACAGATCCTTCTGAAAGATATGTAGAAACATATGGAAGACAGGGAAGTGATTAGAGACAGCCAACATGGCTTCACCAAGGGCAAATTGTGCCTCACTATCTAGTGGTCTTCTATGATGGAGTGACTGTATCAGTGGACAAAGGAAGTGCTGCAGATGTCATCTACCTTGACTTCTTCAAGGCCTTTGACACAGTACCCCCCAACAGTCTTACCTCTAAATTTGAGATAGATGGGTTTGATGGATGGACTGATAGATGGATAAGAAATTATCTACGTGGCCATATCCAAATAGTTACACTCAATGTTTCAATATCCAAACAGAAACTACTGAGTGGTGTTCCTCAAATGTCCATACTGAGACCAATACTATTTAATATCTTCATCAATGACATAGACAGTGGCATTTAGTGCACCTCAGCAAGTTTTCAGTTGACAACAAGCTGAGTGGTAGAGTTGATTGATAGGCTTGAGGGAAGGGATGCCATCCAGAGGAACTTTGTCAGGCTTGAGGAGTGGGCCCATGCAAACCTCATGAAGATCAACAAGGTCAAGTTCAAGATCCTGCACCTGAGTTGGGGCAATCCTCAGTATTGGTACAGACTGGGGGATGAATGGTTTGAAGCTGCGCCAGGGCAGGTTTAGGCTAGACATTAGGAAAAACTTCTTCACCAGAAGGGTTGTCAGGCTCTGGAATGGGCTGCCCAGGGAGGTGGTCGAGTCCTCATCCCTGGAGGTATTTAAAAGAAGGATAGATGAGGTGCTTAGGGACATAGTTTAGAGGTGGGATGGCAGGATTAGGTTAAAGGTTGGACTCGAGGATCTTAAAGGTGTTTTCCAACCAAAGTGATTCTATGATTCTATTCTATGATTCTATGAATGGTATCTCCCCCTGTGCAGAAGGAGCTGGGTATACCAGTGGATGAAAAATTGGACATGAGCCAGCAGTGTGAGCTTTGCAGCCCAAGAAGCCAACGATATCCTGGGCTGCATCAAAAGAAGTGTGTCCAGCAGGTCGAGGGAGGTGATTCTCCCCCCTTCTCTGCTGTCATAAGACCCCACCCGGAGAAGAAAAGGCTCCAGGGAGATGTTATTGCGACCTTTTAATATATAAAGGGAGCTTATAAGAAAGAGAGAGAGAAATTTTTTACCAGGGCCTGTCGTGACAGGACAAGAGGCAACTGTTTTAAACTGAAAGAGGTTAGATTTAGATTGGACGTAAGGAAGACATTTTTGTGATGAGATTGATGAGACACCGGAACAGGTTATCCAGAGAAGTTATGGATGCCCCATCCCTGGAGGTCTTCAAGGTCAGGTTGGATGGGGCCTCGTGCAACCTGATCTAGTGAAAGACGTCCCTGCCCATGGCAGGGGGTTGGAGTAGATGATCTTTAAAGGTCCCTTCAGCTGCAAACCATTCTGTGATTCAATGAAAAATTGCTCTCAGAAAACGCACAATTTTGATTTATTTTGATCTTTTGAATATTATTATATGCTTTTTCTCAAAGTCAATGGCTTTAATGGCATAAGGAGCACACCCATTTTCAGCATGCATTTACTTTTATGAAGGTCCAGGTGTTCTGTCTTTGCTATTGAGTCTCCGCAATTTCCTCACTATCTTCCTATCAGCTCTCATTGCCAATGAACACAATGCCTGCTTATCATTCAAAAGCCTTACTAGTACTTACTTGCCAACCAGTGGAAATCTCAGCTGGGGAGAAAACATAATTGCCATCACTATGACTATGGGCTTTAGAAACTGAGATCAGGGTCATGATTTAAGCGGATAATGTTACAAGGTAGTATAAAGAAAACTTTCATAGAATGAACTATAGTTATTTTGTGGTTATGTTTGTTAATATGAGTGTAGGTGTGAGGAACACACTTTGGAAGAGAAAAATTGAAAATATTCTTCCCAGAAAACCTCTGTTTTTTCAAATATACTTATTACACTCAGGCCCTTTCTACAGACTGCTTTTTTTGCAAGGCCCAGTAGTAAACTAATTACTCAATTAAAATGTGAAAAAAAAATTTAGAAATGGCTACATGCTATATCTTTATGTCGCCTGATTTCTAAAATGCTGCTCAGCTTCTCCTACCATTTGTGTTTGTAGGAGTCCTCATTTGTTCTCTCATATATGAATCACTGACTGTGAGCTCCTTCACGCTTGGCCTCCTTGTGAGGTACCTTGTGTGTGGTATATTTAAATACTACTGCCAAGCCTTCGCATTTATCTGCCTGCTTCTGTTTCATCAGGTTGTTGAGAATTTGTAACTGATGCCATTTCCTGGGCCTCTTACATAAAAAATAATCTCATTCTTTTTAAAAAATAGAACATGTAGAAGATTCCGAGTTGATTTCTTGCGCTGTGGGAGGTCTAGCCAGTAGGGAAAATGTATTTGAAAGTCAGATGGTTGCTGCAGGCAATACCATCACGTTTGGGTGCGTCCCCAAATTCCAAAGTGTTTGTTTATTCAGCTACTAGTCCTACATTTGTATTTACACTGGTAAATGAGGCAATTATCTGTATTATGGAATAGTTTGGGCAAGTGATTGGGGCTTGATGTTCTTGTAGCAGGAAAAGTTTTTTGGCCCTGTCCTCAGACTCTGAACACAGGAAAAGCTCCTCTGACACCTGTGATAGTTCCAATGATATCAAGGTCTGTAGGTTATACCCTGAGGGTGCATGCAAGGATCGTAACAATACTACTTCTACTAATAAATATTTTCACATAGATGGTAGCTCACATACATAAGAATGTGGTATTTTGGAAAGGTAACAATGCTTCTCAGCAAACCAACAAAGGTAAATGAATTGCTTCCAAGAGAAGGTCACTTATAATAGTCAACCTCACACATTAGCCTTTCTCCTGAAATGCCAGTTATAGCTGGGAGACAACTTCATTGTTCATTCAGACTGTTCATTACCATCTTGTATGTAATAGTTAACTAATTGTTGAAAAATTCATCTTCTGTTTAAAGGCACACATCTTGAACGACTTGAGCTACAGCATGGCTTCATGCACTCAGATGTCGTTACTCTCCGTGGTTCAGGCATACTCTGTAGCTCATCGAATTATTACTGAACCGTTATGAGTTGCAACCTGACCATTAAGCAAAATCCGAATTATCTCAGTTCTTCAGGCTGCAGGCTGTCCTTGCAGCAGGGATGGGACTGACAAGAGGGACAGAACAGGTGACCAGAGATAGGTATCACTGTAGCCATCTTATTGCCATCCTCAGTCTTGCAGCTAGAGCTGTAGTCTACTTGCTTTACTGTGCTACTTTGCTCACATTTGAGTTCTACTTATTCATGTAGCAGAGAGGTTAGATGTGGGTTCCAGGCCTGCTAGGCAGGTGCTGCTTGTGATGGTACTGTGTATAGAGAAACTGAAGCATGGATGCAGTTTAACATAAGGGTTGAGTTAAAATTTAAAGGTCTATACTGAATTAATATGTATGATAAATTAATTAGAAGTGAATCATATATGTTGTTCATAGCAGTTATTGATCTCAGTTCACATTGTTACTCTACTGAAATTATAGGGTTAAGTTGCGTAAAATGAGAGTAAATCAGTGAAGAACCAGTCCAGTCAATGTACAGCATTGCCTTTGTCAATTAAAAAAAAAAATTATATGCTTTTCTTATAAAATAGAACGCAGTTTGGTAAAGGTTGCCTTCATTTGAGTATGTCCTTTTATCTGTTCTAACATTTGTAGTATCCTTTAAAAAAATCACTGTAAGCTGCTAGACAGAAATGGGCTGTTGAGACAAATGGAAATGCAAACATCATTTGCTTGAGATAATGTGTGTGGCAATTTGGCTGCAAGTAATAATTTTGATTCTGAGATGCATTTACTTTTTGGTTGCAAAAGTTATTACAACAGTACGAAGATGAAAGTTGTTAAGATTACAACATATGAATTTGAAAAGTAATGTGTTTTGATCATATCAAATAAAAAGCTATTGGCATCTGCACAGTAGGTACCTGCTCCAGAACTGAGCTCTGACTGTAATCTTGACCCCTGCTTCTACAGCATTCAGCAAAAATAAATGACTTGGCAAATTAAATTCATTGTGCTAAATACAAGTTCAGTTGCTTGTATGCCTTCAAGTTTGTGTAAATAACTGCAGAATGGTGCTACCTAGTTTCAGATGTTAAAGTCCTCTTTTATGATATCATAATATAAACGTTTTGTAGTGGACAGGTTTTTTGAGTTTTTCTTTTGCTCCCTTTAACATGCAATATAAGAGAGATTGCAGAAGTTGAACTTTACTGCTATTAAACAGTAAATGCCCGATTCTGCTCAAATTTAATGGAACTCTTGTTCTTAACTGGTCTATCTACAACTCATCCACTTCACGTTCATAAAGGTGGACTTTCTTATGTTATAGACTCAGCAGCTCACAGCTAGCTGTGAAATTGAAATGCAAGTAAGCACTGTGTAGGGTTATATACATTCTCTGGGTATGAGCCAGATCAGGTCCAGAGGAAATCCGGCCATGTTTGGCTGTTGTTATGTCCAAGCTAATTAACTGTGTCAGCCATCAGGGCTCATTACTTTGGAGTCAACATTGCACTAGCATGTCTAGATTGTACCAGAACAGGCTAGTAGGCTTACGAAGCCTATGTTTTGCACCTTCTGCATTACCACAACAGTTTTCTGCTAGCTCTGGCAACTCATAATGTTCATATTATAGCCTTGCTTTTCCTGTGTGTTGAAAGAAGGCAGGCAAAAGCTTTTAGGAATAAACAGTTTAACACCACCAGGAAAGATCAACCATGAGTTCAGCTGTAATGACTGCTTCTCCTAGTTCCAATATCTAAATATGTCAGAGTGGCAGGTCTTTTTTCTTCTATTATTTCTCTCCTCCTGAGAATATATACATATATATATGTATCTCTCACTGGAAGCATGTATCACTGAAAATCACTTTAGTTTTAAGGCTTATTAAAGTGTCAGCACAGAAGAGACTTTTCTTTTGCATTTGTCCTAACTATCCTGCCTTACGTATTATTTGCACTGGCAGCCCAAAGTGATTATGGCACCTTGCATATCTTACAACCAACCTACTCTTTTGTCATGTCCCTCTAAAGCAGGTTGTAAGGATATAATTTTAAAAACAAAAACCTCCTTGGAAATAAATATTTTTGTGCTATCGCATTGATTGTCTGATATAGGTTCAAAGATAGAGCTTTTTGTAACAGCATGAGAAGTGTGTTTGTTTTCCTGCTAGATGGCTGACTAGTGCTGTAGTTGATATATGCTCCTGACTGTATAAGTACAAAGGCAAGACACAGATTTCATTTCTGTGCCAAGAAACCTGGGACTAAAGCTTTCTCATCTGATTATTGTAACTTCATGCCGGTGAAATCTGTGGGTCTGAACAAAAAAAATCTAAAAAACCTTCCTCTTATTTCTGTAAGAGGAACCACTAAATTTGCAGTGCTCTCTCTTCAGAGTGATTACTAGATTAAAGACCTGCTGTAAGCGAGCCCGCAGACATTGAGCAGAGTGTTTTCCAGCCGTGACCTGAGAAAGACAATGCTTTCCCTGTTAGTAGCTTGGCTTTGCTACTTCCCCTGGGGAGCTACCAACACAGCTTACAGGAAATGAACTTACAAAACATTTGTAAGGATTTGTTTCCTAGGATGGGTAACCATGCAGAATGTGTCTTTCATTGAAGATACATGCCCCAGAAAGTGTGAAAAACTCACTCTGGCATACAAGGCAAACTAACTGAGGGGTTTAGGCATTTTTATATTTGGCTGTGACTACAGGAACTGACAGTGCATGAGGTTTTTTCTTCAGCAGCCGTAAAGCAAGCATTAGGATAAAACTACAAGAAATTAACAAAAATTTTCTTTTCTGTCTTCCATCTAGTTTGGGGCAGGTCCTCTAAGTTCCCTGTGTAGTCAGTGAGTAGAAGGGAATGCTTCCAGATTTCCTCATATTTTTCTCACTGCAGCGAGCCATTCCACCTCTCCTTCTGTATGCTCATTATGCTGGGAAACCTCCCAGAATGGCCCATCTTTGTCCTTGCAAACTGAGAGCAAGCAAGCTGTGAATGTGAGTGCCTCTCACTTACGTGCATAAAATGAGGTACAGCCAAGTCAAGATCTAATTCCGGAACCACTGGGACATCAACATAGAGAAAACAGGATTAGACTTGGGAAAGTGTGCTGAACTATAAGAATACAAGTTTAAGAAATGACATGTATTGGATTTGGTAATATTTTTTAACTGCCTTTATCTAACTGTTGGCACATTCATAACCATTTGGTCTTAGTGGGCCACCTGTATTTTTAACCTCTAGAAACTGGATGAGTCTTTGTCTATCTTGAGAATTTTAGAAGATCATTGTATGTCTGAAATAGCACATTCATTTGCAGATCTAATATGCAGTTCTGCAGTATCCCTGTGAGTAGAACTCTCATCAGAGTTAATAGTAGTTATTCAAAAAGGCCCAGAGAGTGTATCCTATTCACCTATTAAAAATGTTTCAGATAGGAGCTTTGCAGTCTCAAATATAAATTCAGCTACTGACAACCCAGTCCCTATAGGCAAATAACGCACACAAACACACACACACATGTAAATGCACATAAAGTTGTATAAAAAAATTTAAATTGGAACTGACAGCCTTTTCATTTACCAAAGCTAGATATTTGCCAAGGTTGTCTTTCATCCTGCGAAGGTTGATGACCTTGATAATGCTCAAGCAGGTCTATGAATCTGCACTATTTTTCTGTAAATGCATTCAGTTCCATCAATTTGTTACAACCCAAGATTTTAGCTTTAGCAGATAAGTAGAGAAGCAGCTGCATTTGTTTCACCAATGTGGAATATTAAGGGGGTTTGTTTGTTTGCTTGTTTTTTAATAATTTTGTCATTTGTGAAATATGGGGAAAATCTTGAAAGCAGAATAGACAATTCTTTTCTCTGAAACTTCCAATTTAACTCGAGTGCAATTCCAAAATACTTATTAACTGCTGCCTTCTCAGATGAAGTTTTGGGTTACTAATAACTAACTACTTTATATTACTTCTGGTTACTTTTCATTAAATTCCTATCTTACATTGTTCATTTTTCTATAAAAATAAATAAGCAATCTATCACAGAGGAGATTGTTGCCATATACTGTGTAGTCAGTCATATTGTCCTCAAGTACTTCAGAAAAGCATAGGCTATCCTAAAAGCCTCTCCAAAACCTTCAAAATACGATGTCTTCACAATATTTGACTTTACTGAGCTCAGTAGTAGTCTGAAGCAGGTTCTTCAATTCCAAAACATTTGCTCCATTGTAATAGAAGTCACAGGTTTTGCAATATACATATAAACTTAAGGAAATTTGACTGAATCATGGAAATGATGGGCCCAACTTCCATTTATCATTAAAAAGGATTTATGTCTCCTCCTCTGGGTAAGTTGTATCTTTTCTCTAAGCTAGGCATAGCTCTGTAGGATCATAAACTTTTCCAGTCATTTCCTTTGAGGTTTTTTGGGTTTTTTTATGCTTGGTGAAGGGGAAGTACTCATAGTGCCACTGATAGAGCACTGATTAATTGTTATGATCTTTGTCAACTTAATTCGAGTTGGCCGTATGCTGTATGGTATTTTCAAGCACATTTGTGATACTGTGACCTCATGATTATAATAGATTCTCACTAGGCAACCTAAGAAAATTGTAATGAAATACAAAGAGAACTTGTGTAGGTCTTCAAATTGCATCCTAACTGTTGGGGAAGGTAGGTGTGATTTCTCCTGTGCAATGGGAAAACTGAGGCACTGGCTGTGTGTGCTTACTCTTACATGTTTGAAACAGGAATGGAAGGGATAGAACAGGGGAGCTGACATACATCCAGGATGAAGCTGAGCTGTGTTTTTAAGCCTGTTTACTCTGTGAAATTGCTGTGGGTAGAAAAACTGAAAAAGGCAGGAAAAAATGAGGATAAAAAATATGTCTGTTAAGTGGGATAACACTTAACCTCCTTTGCTTTTTGCTCTTCTTTCCTATAAACTGTGGAACTTAAATATTAAGATAGAAGACTATTCACATTCCAGTTTACATGAAATAAGATTGATTTTGTTTTAAGTGCTAGATGCGGGGGAACTAAAATTAAGCATTTGCCCCTTTGGTTAGCTGGAAAACATTTCCAAAAGCACCTCCAGTTATATATCATGTTCCACTCTGGTTTTAGCAACAGGAATCTGTGAGAACATTCAAGTTAAGGTTTCATTATCTATATTCACCTTTGTCTGTTTGCACCAGAGGAAAAAATGCAAGGAATTTTCTGGCTTGCGCGCAGGACTCAGCTCAAGTGAGTTTAATGACATAGCACGTTTGGTTTTGCACACAGATTCATAGCTGCTGACACACGAAGTTGAAAATGTAGGAGGCAAGAAAAAGAGTACAGTGCTGATATAACAATTGCTGTCCTCAAATAGTTAAACTGATACCAATACCTAAGGAAGCGAAAACTACCTAGAAAAATGCTAAACCTTAAAAAAAACCCCACTTTATTTCACTTACTGAGAATAGCAAAGTGATCTGCATTGTCTAATGTGGATTTTTATGCTCTCTGTTACCTTCAACAGAAGGTAAAGAAACATTTATGGGCATTATTCCTCTTTCACCAGAACCAGCTTTCTACTTTGGAAATGATGAATACTATGTTGATGAGAGTGCTGGCTATATTGAGGTACGTGTCTGGAGGACTGGAACTGATCTGTCTAAAGCTGCCTCTGTTACAGTGAGGTCTCGCAAATCTGAACCAGTAACTGCAGAGGGTAAGTTATTGTTTTCCACTAGTTTCATAATACATCTCAACAGCAAATGCTAATACATCTGGTCTTGATATAGATTCAACTACATAAGCTGAAATTCATATGCCTCTTGGTCTTCTTTCTTCTTAGAACAAACTAAGCAGCTACAGAATTTATCTCAAAAAAACAGGAGTAGGAGAAACTGTGAAGTACAACACTAAGAGAAATGCCTTCAGATCCTCACATAAAACACTGTTGCACAAAGGCAGTTGATTACAGCCTCAGCAACATACTCTGGGCTCTCTAGTCTGTTGGTCACAGCCTGAAAGCTCTGACATGGCTGGCTGCCGGTAAAGTCATGAACCTGGTTCTTGGTTTTACACCATGCAGCAATAGATCTGTGCTGAGCTGCCAGTCCTGGCGTCCTGCCTTAGAGGCTTAGCTCTGGGGTATGGCAGAGACTCTAGGCAAGTCCCCATCTGATGGTGGCCTTTAATCTTGCCAAATTTTGTCAAATTCACAGAATTCCAAATCTTATTTCAATTTCAATGAAACTGTTTCTTCCGAAGCTTTGTTTCAACAGCTCTGCTGCTTATTCTCCCAAAAAATGAACGTTCAAACTCAGTCCTTCATTAGAGTCCTAGATACCTTTAATGTTTTGGTTCCGAGATAGAGTGTCCTGGTTTAATCAGCATCTTGTTTTGTTTGCTTTCTTCTCATTGGCTTGTTATGGATTGGCTTGCTTTGCTTAAAACAAAACAAAACATAAAAGCAAACCAAACCCAGATCAGTCTGTCTTTAACATTAAGGTGCCAGACCTCACCTGACATGGTTTGAGCAGAATTTGATTCTTTTCGTTTCCATTCATTCTGTTATACACAACTCCTCTGAACAGCCCTTCTTCCTTACAGTCAGCTCGATGGCTTTTCTCCTTCCCTTTTTACATTAGTCTCAAAACATCCATCTTTGTTCCAGAATTATATGAAATTTCTTTCCAAAAGACTTCGCTTCATCTCTAGAGTTTCTTTCCAAACTTTTTGTTTACTTTTATTTCTCACATAAAACAGATTTTATTAGTTTTAGTGGAATGATGGTTGGTTAACAATAAAAACAGAATCAGACCCATTTTGTGACTTGAATCACTAAACAAAAAGTAGCTCAATATTGACTTGTTTTATTGTGTAGTCCAACTTAGCTGGTCAAAAGATGTTTTTACTTTACATGACTGCCAGAATCTGGCAAATTTTAAAATTATATTTAAAGAAAAAATAAATTTACCTACAATTAACTGCCTAATGATAGATATCTTTATTTTTCATTACATGTAATGCTATTTATTAATTCGATATTTTTTATATGTTTTCCATTGATAGCTGGAGTAGATTATGTAGGCATCAGTCGTAATTTGGATTTTTCCCCCGGAGTCAATATGCAGACATTTCGTGTGGTAATTCTGGATGACCTTGGACAGCCGGTGTTAGAAGGAACTGAGAAGTTTGAGCTTGTGCTAAGGATGCCCATGAATGCCGCCCTTGGAGAACCCAGCAAGGCCACCATCTTCATTAATGACTCGGTGTCTGACTGTGAGTAATATTTTTTTTTTACCTTTTCACATTTACGCAGGCGATGGGTGACTGCAATAAGCAAATAGCACTTGTCCTTTCAAATCACACCAAAGCCAGTGAGTCTACACATTTCAGCTACAGATGATGTGTTAAGTCATTTGCTGTCTAGCTGCCTTTGTTATATATCTGGTGCAATGTAACATAACTAAATTTGAAATAGTGGAGGGAAGATAGGATAACTTTTGCAATTATATTTTATATGTGCTTTTTATGTTTTTCTGCCCAGTGCCTAAGATGCAGTTTAAAGAATCTGTATACATAGGCAATGAAAATGATGGACAGGTTTCTGCCATGATATATAGGAGTGGGGATATCCGATACACATCCACTGTGAGATGCTATACAAGGCAAGGTTCGGCTCAGGTAATGATGGACTTTGAAGAACGCCCTAATACTGACAGTTCCATCATCACATTCCTTCCTGGTAAGCTCTTGATCTGATTTTAGAAGCCTTTAGTCTACCATGCTTTGTTTTGCTTTGCTTTGCTTTGTTTGTTTTTTGGGGTTGGTTTGATTATGTCTTCTCATAAAGCAGTGTCAAAAAGACCAAGCTTTTTTTTCCCTACCATTTCTCCGTGAAGATAAGCAGCAAAGAGGTCTGCTAGGATCATAGCTTGTTTCCATGAGCTTCTTAGTCATGTTTAATATGCTGCAGCTTCAGTACAGTTTTCACTTTTCCCATGTAACAAATGAGCAGGTTGAATATTTTGATTTTTTTTTTCTCCTCCTAACGGATAATTTCTTTTCTACAGGGAGAAAAACGATCTCATAAAATAAACACAGTCAGCATCCCGGTCTGGTTCTTCATCTTGAAGAGCCTTGATCGTATTTGCATGTGTAATGATGAAAAAATACTGTAAATTGACCTTACCTCTCTCATATCCTGTGCTATTCCTTTTGTCAGGGATGTAAGAGTCATTCTCGTGATGATGAGCCCACTAAATCTGACACTGGGAGCCAGACACTCTGCACACCACTCCTAACTCTTGCTGCTCTTGTAGAAGGCCTGAGACAAGGCCTTTTTCCCAGAGTCTCTGAACATCTAGTAAGTCTAGATACACTGATTTGTGAGTGCTCAAATTGAGCATTTTGCACTCCAAAGCATTTTCAAGGCAATATTCATTGTCACTTGGAATCAGTGGGAGTTTAAAAGACATTGAAATCAAATGGAATAATATAAGTGAAGGTCCACACAGTTGGAGAGTGTCCAATCAAAAGAGTTGAAATAAAAAACTTTAGGATAAAATTACCATTAGTATTAGTGAAAGTTTCTATTATTCTCTTTCCTTGTGCAAGTATTTGTTTAAATGCACACTGTGGGAGAGGTCACTGAGGAATATTTTATTCTAAGATAAAACAAAAGGAACAATACGTGTAGAGTAGATATACTAAATAGAAACTTGTCTTAGGGAAGTCCTAAATTGGGGGATTCCACTTTAATGAGTTTCCATAGAAAGGTAATGATTACTAATTCTGCTTTCACTATTATCATTACTCATTAACTTATATGGTGTCAAGGTGAATGCCTTGGCCAGCCTGGCCAAGCCTGTGGTTCCTCAAGCTTGGAGAGAAGTGCTGTAATAGAGCAAAGAACACATAAGTTCTGCATGATATTACCTTCAGAATGGTTGCAGGTGAAACTGAGAAGCCTTGCACACTGGTATTTGTGGATGATACTTTCCATGAAGAAGAAGAAGAACTACGTCTGGTTCTTGGCACTCCAAGAAGTGATTCTTCCTTCGGTGCCTCTATTGGTGAACAAAACGAGACGCTGATAAAGATTCGGGATGATTCAGACAGTAAGAAATTATTTTGTTATTGTTGGCTTTTGGAAGCTCATTTGTGTGCTCTAAAAACATTTTTCCTCTAATTACAGAAGCTATTATTAAGTTTGGTGAGACAAAATTTAGTGTGAGTGAACCAAAAGACACAAGGCAAGTAGCAGTTGTAAAGATCCCAGTGCTTCGTCTGGGAGACACTTCCAAGGTTTCTGTTGTGAGAGTTCATACAAAGGATGGTTCTGCTACTTCTGGAGAAGACTATCACCCTATATCAGAAGGTAAGATCATTCAGATGATTAACACATCCTACTAATTGTTTTTATTTATGGCTGTAACATAATGTTTGAAAAATGAAATAAATTTATGAGTAGGATACTTTTGCAACCACATCCATAATACATTTTTCTATTCAAATTCAGTATGATCCCATGTGGTATGCAACAGCCAAATTGCTCTTGGAATACTAGATATCAGTGAAGATATTTACAAAATAATTGTGGCTCCTTTGAAAACATCTGTTGTCCAAGTAACTGTGGAGGAAATGTGTGAGTGCCACCTTAGTAACATTTGCAAAGTGCAATACTCTCTCCAGTGAGTAATACATTACTCTCCAGAAGCATCTACTCATAGGATATGATTGTGTAGTTGTGTCTCAAGCAATTCATTAAGCTAATGGCTTTTGCTCTATTAATGTGTAGAAATTAATGTGTATTTCTGTTTATTTTTCTACTTTCCTAATAATTAAGCTTACTTTCTATATCACTGCAATTCACTGCCTGCTGCTCCTCACTAGTAATGAATAAGAAGTTGTGCAACAGAATGAGAAATTTCTTAGCTGATAAACTTCTTTCCATTAGTAGCCCACCCACATGGTTTAGTGAATGACTAATAGCGTTTGTAGCACCATGAATTTTTTTTCTTCTAAAGTTTATGATAATGCATGATACTAATCTGTGTTTTAAGATTAATCATTCATTGCTGGAGTGTTTTCACAGTTTTTGATAAACTATTTTGGTGTCCAGTCCAACTGAAAGATAGGATTGAAGAAACAACATTGGGCCTTCTCCAAATTCCATAGAAAAGGCATTTCCCTCTAGTGATTCTTGAAGACAAAAATTGTTAGCAATAAGAAAATTACCAACCCAAAGGTTTCTAATTCCAGTCACTTTGCCTCCTGCATTTTAGAGCTTTTCTCTTTCCTCCTGAAAAAAACACAGGAATTTTTAGCGTCAGCTGTCCTATCCTATTATTATCCTATACATACTACCCTACACACATTACCTGTGTGGATTGCCTTGCTTACCTTCTCCCTGCTGTGCACAGACAGCACATGGGAGCAGAGTTTTCAAGGCAAACATGCTACTGCAGAACAGGAGGCTCTGGGCTCTGCCCAGAAGCCTTTCAGAAAGGCCTGTGATCTGCAGGATTTGCCCACAGGTTTCAGAACATCTGCGGCTTTAGGGAGCCTGCCTATTCAGCCATGGGTACAAACCCCATGTCCTTAACTGGGTTATCTGAAGGAAGTGTGACAAACGGAAATTCAATAAAATTCTTAGCTCTCACACAGCATGTTTATTATCACAAAGAGTATTTTCATGGCTTAGTAACACTTAAGGCTGGAAGGATCATTAGATCACTTAGTCAAACTCACTGTGGATTGCAAGATTCTCCCAGTTTCCCCCGGTTACTTCTGTATTGAGTCCAATAACTTTTGGTTAGAGGACGCATATCCTTCAGAAAGTGCAGCCAGTCTTGGTTTGAAGGCACTGGAGAGGATGAGTGTTTCTTAGCGTTTTGTTTCACTAATCAGCTCCTATCACTTATCTGTGCCTTATTTTCCATATATATTTCAGCTGTCATACACTACTGCTTATTGTGCCTGTCCCTTTAGAGTGCAGAGCTCTTTAGCACCTGGTATTATTTGTTTATAATGGTGTTTCAACATACTAATCAGAACATTGCTTTCCGTGAGTCTTGGTTTTTTTTTCTGGTCCTCAGTTTCTGTTGGTCATGTCTGTACCATTTTCAGTTAATTTGACGTCCTATGAAAAATAAAGATAGTAGAAATGCACCTACTATTTTATTATCACTCTCACACGTTCCATACACAAAAGTTAAATAGTTTCTGTAATTCTTCCTTTAGTTGTTAATACAGCCAAGAATCACGGTACTCAGAACTCTGTCCGTGTGGTGGGTTGACCTTGGCTGGATGCCAGGTGCCCACCAAGCTGCTCTATCACTCCCCCTCCTCAGCTGGACAGGGGAGAGAAAATATAATGAAAGGCTCGTGGGTCAAGATAAGGACAAGGTGATCACTCAGCATTTACCATCATGGGCAAAGCAGACTCAGCTTGGGGAAATCAGTTTAATTTATTACCAATCAAATCAGAGTAGGGTAATGAGAAATAAATCCAGATCTTAAAAACACCTTCCTTCCACCTCTCCCTTCTTCTTGGGCTCAACTTTACTCCCAGATTCTCTACCTCCTCCCCCTAAGAGGCACAGGGGACGGGGAATGGGGGTTGCAGTCAGTCCATCATACATTGTCTCTGCCGCTCCTTTCTCCTCACACTCTGCCCCTGCTCCAGTGTGGGCTCCCTCCCATTGCAGACAGTCCTCCATGAACTTTTGTAATGTGGGTCCTTCCCATGGGCTGCAGTTCTTCACAAACTGCTCCACTGTGCATCCATCCTTTTCACAGGCTGCAGTCCTTCAGTAGCAGACTGCTCCAGCATGGGTCCCCCACAGGGTCACCAGCCCATCCAGCAAACCTGCTCCAGCCTGGGCTCCTCTCTCCACAGGTCCTGTCAGGCTCCAACATGGGCTTTCCATGGGGTCACAGTCTCCTTTGGGTGCATACACCTGTGTGGGGTCCTCCAGGGGCTGCAGGTGGATATCTGCTCCACTGTGGAGCTCCATGGGGTTCAGGGGGACAGCCTGCCCCACCATTGGCTGCACCAGGGGCTGCAGGGGAATCTCTGCTCTGGCATCTGGAGCACCTCCTCCTCCTCCTTCTTCACTGACCTTGGTGTTTGCAGAGTTGTTTCTCTCACATATTCTCACTCCTCTCTTTGGCTGCTGTTGCCCAGCAGTTTTTTCCCCTTCTTAAATACATTATCCCAGAGGCGCTACCACTGTTGGTGATGGGCTTGGCCTTGGCCAGCAGTGGGTCTGTCTTGGAGGCGGCTGGCATTGGCTCTATCAGACATGGGGGAAGCTGCTGGCATCTTCTCACAGAAGCCACCCTTGCAAGCCCCCTGCTACTAAAACTGTGCCACGCAAACCCAATATAGTCATCTAAGATTGAACTTTTTATCCACCATGACCTCCAGAGTTTTTTCAGAGACAGTGCTTTTCAAAATACAGTACTACTTTGTGTAACTCTAGCTTTGTGTCTTATTTTTTATATATACCACTGTATTAAAATGCATTTTATTTGGACAAGACCTGACAATACTTTTTATTTAGAATTCTTCAGTCTTTTGGTCATTCATGTTAGCAACATTTATGTAATAATTAGTTCCAGATCATTTTCAAAATATTAAGTCCTGTTAGACTTAATCTTGGTTTTGTAAATCTCTTTTGATGATGATCATGCCTCATGTTCAGTATTTCCACGTGTGTCCACTGCTATCCATTATTATTATTTTTAGTATCAAATAGGTTAAACTAAATATTGACCATCTGTAATTTAAAAAGTGAGTATTAACTGCCATGTCTCATGGCTGGGCCTAGAATCACAGCTTGTTATGAACAACAGATTAAAGTGTCTCATTATGTTTTTAGAAATTGAGTTTAAGGAGGGTGAAACACAACACTTTGTGGAGGTTGAAGTTCTCTTTGATGGAGTAAGGGAGATGAGAGAAGCCTTCACTGTTCACCTGAAGCCTGATGAGAACATGGTTGCAGAAATACAGGTAACAAACTCATGCAAAGTCCTCAACAATAAAATCTGGTAAACAGATCTTGCTTTCTGGCTAATAGCTTTACTCCTCTTTTAAGGTTTATGCATGTCATCTTGGCTTGTGTCTTAAAAGACAGGGAGGATCATCCCAGCTGACACAGTAGCACCAGTTTGTTGCCAAGGCAATAATGTTCATGGGGTCACAGAGACAATGAGAGACTGAAATATTCAAGATAACATATCCAGACACATTCTCCTCATAGAATCAGTCCTCAAAACTGATGTCCTCTTGGAAACACTCTCTGGCAATATAGTATAACCTCTCTGCTGTAAAAAGAGCAATCAAGTGAAATACAAGTTCTGCTGTCAAAACCATGTTAATATTATTCTTGTTGTATGAAATGAAATAGCCACACATACTTGTTATTTTACATTATATCATACATACTTTTAACTTAAACAGTATATTCCTCTGATTCTGCATAAAGTGTTATTCAAACTCTTTGGTCGCTTTGTCAGTATCACACCATATATATCTGACTCCAGGTAGCCAGACAGCAGAGACACAGCCTTTGCTGAAAAACGCCCCATTTCCACCAGGCGTTAAAGCATACAGTGCACATTAGGGTTCTACCAGAATACTGAAGTGATTCAAGAAAGCTGGGCCACAAGGTTAAAGTGTCTGGTATCTTCAGTGTTCTGAAAATAAAAAATTCATTTGAGCACTTGCATTTGTAGTCTACATTATACTTTCCAGTGCCTCGACCCTTTCTCAATAACTCATCCAGCTGAGATTTTAGAATTTATTTTGGGACAATGTTTCAAATGCTAGGCATATTCTGATCAAGGTCCAGCTTGAATCCCCTTGTTTATTTAAATGTTCACAGAGAACTGTTTCTGCCTTTCCATTGCCAGACAGCCAAGGCCATTGTTTACATTGAAGAAATGAACAGCATGGCAGATGTCACCTTTCCTTCTGTCCCTCAAGTTGCATCCCTTTTGATATATGATGATACTTCTAGAGCCAAAGGCAGAACCAGTCCCATAGCTGGCTATCCTGTCATCTGTATTACAGTGAGTATCTCTGTGGAAAGATGGACAAAATCAGTATATGGATTTTGTTCAGTGGATTTTAGGCACTCAGTACCAATCCATATTGTTGTGAGTCACACATGAGTTCAAGCTAGAACTGTCCTAAGAGTTAATCTAATTTGGCTGGATAATAAATCAATTTTCAGGAGGGCAAAAAGCAGAGAAAGATGTTTCACTTGTTCATCATTAAGAACAGTTCGATACTCACACTATGTCTATGATTGCACAACCTTACTATTTCCTGCATTATCTTGCCTTAATTTGCAGAGTTAAAATCATTGGAGATAAGAGATGAGCCATTGTTTTCAATTAGTGCCACAGACTGAAAAATCAGTACCATTTCTTGAAGTACTACAGGCTTCTTTCACTGTAATTTTGCAACTGAGATGTTTACGTGAATATTCATATATATTGAGGAAGGTTTTGGTCCGTCTGCATCTTCAGTTTCTTTCTCACACCATTCCCTATGCACAGGAATGGATCATATGTTGAATGATTCTTCTAAATAAAAAACAAAAAAAAAATCTTGAAATGCAAAGTATATTTGCAGAATTAGATCAAAGGGTGAAATTCAAGTTAAAGTAGCATGTGGGAATGTAGTTTGTGCCTTCATAACTATGTTAGGTTTTCACCCATAAACCATAATTTAAAACAATATTTTTCTTTCAATAAGCATAATTAGACCTGCCTTTTAATCTACCATAACAGTGTTTAAAGCGTCACTGTCAAAATAGGGTGATTTCTTGAGAGGTTTACTGGGGTTGTCAGTTCCATGCTGTTGAGTTTTGTGACTCTTGATAAATTAAAATTCATTTGCCATGAAGCAAATAAATTGTTAACACATCTGCCTTGTTCTGCAGGCTTGTAATCCTAAATATGAAGACTTTGACAAGACTGGTTCTATATGTGCCAGTGAGAACATCAATAATACTCTGACACAATACCGGTGGCTTGTAAGTGCACCCACTGGTCCTGATGGTGTGACTAGCCCTATGAAGGAGGTTGACTTCGATACCTTCTTCACTTCCTCCAAGATGATTACGCTTGACTCCATTTACTTTCAAGCTGGTTCTCGTGTCCAGTGTGCAGCTCGTGCTGTGAATTCAGATGGGAATGAGGGTCTTGAGCTTATGAGCCCTATTGTAACTATAAGCACATCAGAAGGTAAGACAGCATCGCCTATTGCAAAACCCCCAGACCTCTTTTGAATGTCAAATTCTATCCTAACAAAATCTGGCTACATGATCAGGTGTTTTAACATTGCAGTCTCAGCTTTTCTTCTGTTGTTCATAGAGGTGGTACAAAAACTCTTCTTAACGCAGCAGAGAAATGTATAAAGAAAATGGTTTTCATCTTTGCTAGTTCTCCACATCTTCAAATAGTTGTCCACATAGCAAATTTGTCTGTTCAGGAGAACAGTGTATAATGTGCATTGGAATTAGTGCAACCTGGATTCTGTTGGCTTTTGAATTCAACTTTAGTAAAGTTGCAGTATGATCTCAGTTCCTATTAGACATTGGAGAACCCACATGGGAGTGCTATTATGAATGCCTAGCCAGAAGAAAAGCTTCATTTGGCATTCAGGCCTCACTGGACACTTGAGAATCAGTGTCTTTCTTGACTAAGAACTAAAGCAACTGGTGTCCAGTAATAGGGCATAGACAAGAATTTTTCATGGTTGAGGTATTCATAATATTCGCCCTTCTTCTTTCTCTGATGCTCTCTTTGTCTCTCTCTGATTCTCTGATGCCTAATCAACACTGAACTGATGCCGCATTCTCTCAGCCAGCAGAGTTGCTGTAGTCTACCTCCTTTGCCCAGTCAGCTCTTTTCATGAAACTCGTACTGAATAATGTTATGAAGCAGAGGTGAAGAACTGACATGCACATGAGTACAGTCTGACAGCATAAGCTATTTTGTTGTAGAAATCAGAGATACTTTTGTTTATTGTATAATATGGAGAATGAGTAATTATCAGCAATCAAGGTAAATTACAAAATATTGTATTTTATTACCCTTCTGCAGCCATTTTGCATTCTTTGTGTCATCTCTGCTGCTTTTGTAGCTACATTAACTCTTCTGGGTTTTATGAGATCTTACAGTAGATAATAAGTTACATGATAGTTCATTTGCAATATCATTTTCACTTCCTTGGCTTTTCCAACTAAATATTTTATTTAAAACATTTTATTTTCTACTAAGTCAGAGGTTTAAGGAGCTTAATGAATGGCATTTCTATTTACCCCGTCCTTTATTCCACATTTGTTTGCACTGTCAGGAATCTTACACCCTAAAGAGGACTCTGTCTAAGGATATTGTCTACAAGGTGCAGTGTAGTGCTTGTTAAAGGCAGCCAACCTTGTGCTGGGTGAGCTAGTTTTGTTATGTGAAACAGACTGGCTATGTTAGCATTATAATGCATTGTCTGGATTACACTTGACAAATTAGCACGGATAATTACCTCAGGCTCAGGACTGAATTGTCATGTGTATGTTACTTCCAGTACCTGAGCTAATTTGTGATGTGGAAGTCAACAATACTGAAGATAGTGTACAACATAAAGGGGTTTGTTAGATGCTATTTTGAAAGAAGTGCAATGATCAAAGCAACCTGCCAAAATCCTGAATATTTTCAACTTTGAGAATGCTTTACCTCCAGTGCATAGACCAAATTCTCAAAAGTAAGTCAGATTGTGCAAAAAATTATATTTAGCCTCTTTAGCACATCTTACTTGCATTTGAGAAAAAAACCCAAACAATCAAAGCCCCAAAAATCTATTGTGTACAGAAGAGAAGTTTTATTTCCTCATGCCAGAAGTTTCCAACTTGGAGCCATTGACCCAGATGAGGTCCACCAGAACCAATAAGTTCTCCAAGAGGAGAGCCCTCTTTTCTTGTAATCCCTCAGAAATGTGCAAAGAGCAGAACATGGGCAAAGGGAACTGTTTTGATTTTCTGCTTCTGGTGGTTTCTTTCTTAGAGTACCTTCTCATCCTTTGGCCGTCACATGACAATGTGCTATGATTCTTGTGACCAGAATGCACTGCACTGACCTACACAACTAGAAGTTGCATATATCTCAGGTCATATGATTACAAACCCAATCTTCTGGTCCTACAATCTAGGACTAATACTGAACAGGTTGAACTAACCCTGGAAAGGACTGCCAAAATATTTTATAGATTCTCTTTTCTTGGAGAAATTCAAAATTCAACTGAACAAGGCCCTGAGCACCTTGATCTAACTTTGAAGCTGGGTCTGCTTTGAGCACCGTATTTCTAGAGATCTTTTGATACAATTATTCTAACTACATTTTGGTCACTAATGGAACAGGAGGCTCATAGAGTCCTATGAAGGCATATATAGGTCCACACACAAATCCAGTGCCAAAACCAACTGAACACTGATCAGGTATCTTCCATAAAGCTATGTATGTGCGTAAGAGGGTGAAAGGAAAGGAATGTCTGCCTCTGAGGACCTCTGTAAGAAACTATGGCACTTGACACTGACTTTGCAAGTATGATTGACACATGCAACTGAAAATGTACAGTATCATCACCTGGTTTTGAAAAAGTGGTCCAGTTGATCCTGTAGTGGTTTCTGTTTGAATCCTCTTTTGCATAAATTCCTGTTCAAACCTCTGGTAAATGCTGCTCAAAGCGTTTATCTGTCATTCAAGAAAATTATCCTTGTTTTGGAAACTTGTACAGTGGAAAAAAGTGCATCTAAAATAGTGCAAGGGAAAGTATATATTATTTCCTCTGGACATAAAGTAAAGTTGCTTTCTCTTTTTTCCATTAGGTCTTTGTCAACCTCGTATGTCAGGAGTAGTTGGAGCAGAACCATTCTCTGCCAAATTGCGCTACACTGGCCCAGAGGACCCTGATTATGCCAACCTCATCAAACTAACAGTCACAATGCCACATATTGACGGTACGATAAAATCAGCTGTGGAGTTGTGAGAACTCATACAACAAGATGTTATTTGAGCTATTTTATTAGGCATATTATTTTAAATAGACAAAATAATAATAGAATCTTTTAACATGTGGGACCAGGGAAAAATGTGAAGAATGTAGAAGTGCAGTTTGCAACAAGGTGCATAAGATACTGTACTGATACATGGTCTTTGATGTGAAAATTAAGTGTTTTCAGATTAATTGCATAGTTTACCTAAGTTGGGCTAGGCCTACACTTTGTAAAACTCCTTTGAAGTCCATAGAGATATACCAAAGAAGAATTTATTTATTTATTAAAAATATATAAAGCCATTTAATTACTATGTGCTTCTGAAAAAATCACACAAAAAATGTGTCGGGGATTTAGAAATATTTTATGTGGCATTTCATAATATAAAGACATAATTATGGTGGATAACATTCTCATACACACTTAGCATATCAGCTTCCTTTGAATTCTAAAGTACCTTAATTGCTGTAAGTACAAAATACAGAAGCACTGCATATCATGCTGAGTGTTTGACAAACTTTGACTAAATTAAGAAGCTCTGACCACTGAAACTTACTGATAAGTCTATAAATTAATGGTTTTTAGGCATGCTGCCTGTTATTTCTACAAGAGAGCTCTCCAACTTTGAGCTGACACTTAGCCCTGATGGAACTAGAGTTGGAAACCATAAATGCTCCAACCTGTTGGATTACACAGAAGTGAAGACCCACCATGGTTTCTTAACTGATGCTACCAAAAATCCAGATGTAATTGGAGAGACCATCCCCTATCAATACAGCCCAATAATTAGAGGCTTCAATACCTTACGCTTCTACCGCAATCTGAACCTGGAAGCCTGTTTATGGGAGTTTGTTAGCTATTATGACATGTCCGAGCTCCTCACAGATTGTGGAGGCACCATTGGGACAGATGGACAGGTATGAAACTGTAACTTGATTTTGTATTGTATTCTTAAAATGAAATGTTTTCCTTGTAATGCATCTATGCTAGTAGAAATAAGCAGGTTTAGAATTAATTTAGTTGAAAAGTGTTCTTTTTTTTCTTAACAAGAGAAAGACTTCCCCTAAGGCCAGCTTATTCCTTAAAGCTCTCAATATCCATTCAGTGACTAGTAGGCTATATGTGAAATCCTTGTCTGATTGAAATTAAGGGAATAATTTAGTTTGAATGAAATTTGCTATTATTTTCTCCCAATACAGTTTTGGGACAAACCAATCCCATTTTTACTGTATAGTGAGCCACTCTAGTCTTTTCTTGGCAGGAAAGCTTTCTAAAGGATTGCTTTTAGCACATTGATAGTACTGGACTATTTAGTATTAGTCATCATGTATGTTAAAAAAGAGTTTAGAAAAATTCTGTTTTTCCTGCTGATAACAATGGACTGCAGTGTCCTACCAGCTGCTTGGCTCTGCTGATCTCTTGCTCAGTAGGTAACAAGACCTGCCAGTGCAGACAGCACAGTGGTCTCCCATTACCCTGCAGAAAATTCCTTGATCAGGAAGCAACGAGAAGCTGCAAATATGGAATGGCTGAAGAACAGAGCTGCGAAAATGGTTGAGGAGTGAAAACAAAGAGACTGGAGAGATACTCAGGTGTCCTTTGGAAAATTATTTCTAGAAATCCATAGTAATGTGGAAGCAAAGGGGTGCGGGATTTCTGCTGGTGCAGTGACAGTGAAGTTAATCCCTAGGTCTTCCTTGTATAATTGCCACATAAGCCTGTCTGATCCCACTCAGGCTCTGGAGTACAAAAGCTGTAGCTATGCAGATCAATCCTTTATGACACAGAAATATCTCTTTGGGGAATAATCCTACAGGCTGGAGGAAAGACTGGAAATGCAGTACCTCATTTCAGAGAAGTCCATCCACAGTATGACAGCTGTGTGGTAAAGCTGACTCGCTTTCCTGGCTCACTAGCCTTCCTTGTTGAGCCGCTGAGGAAAGGATGAGGCCACTGTGTGAAATGGCCATCATTCCTCTGCTTTTCAGCAGGTGTTCATTTTGCCAGGGACTTCTCTGCTTATCAGACCTCAGTGGATTTATATGCCCAAGTTCTTACCTTGTCAGTCTCAAGTGGCATGAGGCCTTAACAGATGAGAAAAGTGTGTCATTACCCAAAGAAACCTATGGACATGTGCAATGACAAAGCTATTTTATTACTAAAAGCATAGGTGCCAATGGACATATAGATACTTAATCAGATAAGCTGATTTTTCTCTTTTTTTTAATACTTACATGGCTAAAGTCCACCTTACTCTGTGGGTGTCCGGAGATGGTCATACAGACAGTTTGCTGGACAAGAAATTGCACCAGGCTCTCTTTAGCCCTTGCTTAATTTCCTTACATTCTGCCCCTTTTAACTAGAGATTATATACTCTG
Organism: Egretta garzetta; assembly: GCF_000687185.1. Classification (NCBI taxonomy): domain Eukaryota; kingdom Metazoa; phylum Chordata; class Aves; order Pelecaniformes; family Ardeidae; genus Egretta; species Egretta garzetta. The sequence continues at coordinate 171,230 of NW_009258484.1, read as the reverse complement.
CAAAGTATAAGACCAGAACAAAATGGGGCTTCTGCCCTTCTTAGATACAAAGTCCTTGATGGATATGTAATCTCAGTGCTCTGTCGTCAGTTCTGGTTCCTTGTCTGTTACAGAGACCAGTTCAAGGTCTCTGCCCTAATGTTGGAAGCTCACTGTTGGAGCATCTGCTTGGGGTTACCCCTCTGCTGCAAGCAGATCTTCCTACAGGTATATTCCACTGGAACTATGAACCTGTCAGAGGGAAGGGGAAGGCATGTGGAAGTGTGGGATGTAAACCTTACACATTCCCACAAGATAAAAATGACAGCAGTCTTCACTGTTCTTAGAATGATTTAATTTCTTCAGCTCCCCATTCCTTTGACTATCTCCTTATGCCCATGCAATATGCAACCGTATATTCTTATTTCCAATGCAACACAATCATAAGCTCATAAGCACGCACAGCTGCCGAGCAGCTGTAACTCTGATCCTGTGACCTATGCAAGCCACTTCTCCCATAGCACAAAGGAAGGAAGACCTGGTATGAATCCTTTCCATTTTAAATACTTCTGTGTCCTTTAGAGAAAAGGCTGAATAGCTGCTTTAGACAAATGTGTGTAAAACCTATATATGTCTATATGCATATAAACAGAGGAGAAAATAAGCACCGTTCCAATATTTTAGTAAATTGAAAGAACCTGTATATTCAGTTGTGGAGGACATCTATAAATGGTAATGTGGCTAAGGAAGAGAGCTATACTTGCTTTAAGCTCCAGGAGCTTTATGTACTTTAGGCAAGATCCCTCATTTCAAAGCAGAGAGGGTTGAACATGAGCTATGAGAGCCATGAAACTGCAGCTGGAGTCATCCTTTAGTGCCTTGTAGGTTATGGCTAAAAGGTTACCGTGTGTTAAGTGAAATATCAAGCTGAATTACTTCTAGCAGTGAAGCATTGCCCCGCAGCCAGTATGCGCTTCACTGCCCTCCCTGTTCCCCCACCTCCATTTAATTCTTCTCCAAGTTTGGTCTTTATCTTCACATGACCCCCTCCAGCTGAGAGGGGAGGCAGTCAGTGCCCTATCTCTGTGGTTGTCACCATTGTTGGTGTTTTCTCCTTCAGTGAACAATTAATAATCCTTCACTGTGAGAGGAAAGCTGGCAGCTATAGTTTTCACCATGTTTTTTTAGCACACAAAGGAAGCTTAAGTTCTATTGTACAGACAGAACAGATAAATAACAAACCCACTCCTACCGCATCCTGCTACCACTGCGAATTGAATAGCTTGAATTTACCAGGCATTTTGGCTAGATCTTTAAGCTCAAAATTCTGTTTCTTGGTTCTAGCTCTCCAGTACCTGTATGGTCAAACAAAGATAGCACTGTTGATTCAGGGAGAGAAATTTCACAGAAGCAACTAGCAATATCTTGCGTAATGTGGTCCTTCACTTTATGGGAACTCCTCCTATGGTAGGGGAAGAAGTTGAGCTTCAGTCAGCAAGAAGTGAGGTGGGAGACCTGCAGCTGGTGTAGTGCTTCTGGCAGTGCTCCTGGTGTTTGCTGCAGGCTGCAGCTGTCTTAGCCAGTTCCCATGAACTCATGAACTGTCATAATACATACAGAGGTGGTCTTAGTTTTCTTTTTTTTTTTTTTCCCTTTGAGGCCTTTTGCTTGTGACCCATTCTCTTTCTCAATTACTCTGTGCATGAGCAAACCCTGCGTGAGTTAGATGCAGCACTCCTTTCAGTATACAGCTTGATGCTTTGTTCCTGGGGTCTGCACGTATTCACCACATCTGAAAAATCAGGCATTTATATATCTAAATATGGATTTAGATGTGCAGCTTGAGGAACCTGCATTTAAAAATAAAGACTTGCTTCTCTTTAAATTGAGCTAATTCATTTGGATTATAGTTCTGTTCTGGTTAAAGTTAAGGTCAGCTTTGACGGTTAGCAGCAACAGTTTTCTTTTGGACAGCCTGCAGTCACAGCCTTAAATTCGATGTCTGTCTTTGGATATGTATAGACCTTAAAAATGTGAAACTCACCTACCTGAGGGCTGTCTTCCTGTATTTTCAGGTAATTAATAAAGGTTGGACTTTACTTCATGGGGACATTGTGAGAGTCAAGTTCTACAGACATCTCACATTCTCAAGGCACAGGTTCTAGAACAATGACAGGTATTCATGAAAGGAAGTTGAGAAATGGAAAGGTGAAAACCAAGCCAGTGACTGTCCTTTAATAAAGCATATATTGAAGTGTTGGCCTAGACTTATTTGATAAAGTGTGAAGTATCATTTGATCTCATTTCCTACTGTTATAACTGTTTGCTGTAGCCAGACAGTTTTGCATTTGAAGGCTTCTGTGTGGTTCTGGCCAAGTATTTATATGTGGATGTTGCTTTCCCTCATGCCAGTCCATCGCCAGACTTGGCGTAGAGAGGCAAGGAAATGGCCATTCAAACAAATTTTATTAACAACTAGCTAAGCAAGTCTTTGACAGAAACAAGACGGTGAAGAACATATATTAAAATACTTGAATGTACAGATTAATACCTTGAAGCTACTGTAATTAAGTACAGCTGGGCAGTTTGGTATTTGTCTCGCAAAAACATTTATTTCTGGCCAAAACTGAAAATGTCTCTCTTCCAGTATGTTCAGTTCACATTTATGCTACACATGTTATGGCACTGAGTGTTTGAAAAACCCATCTGAAAACAGATTTTAAAACCCTAATGTATTGCCGCAGCTTATATGAGGCAGCTTGCAGAGGTTTTTTATTACACAGAAAGAGTATATTTCCAGCTTTACTAGTTCTAGTTTTACCAAAATCATACTTTAAGGGGGAAAGTCAGCTCTTCTGAAAATCTCCCTAGATGCTGTAAAGTGCAAATAGACAGAAATGTCTATTTTCAGATTTTTACGTTCAGTACTGCCACCACAGTCAAGTTTAAGAAAACCTTGCAACTTGTATTCCCTTGACATGGAAGCTCACTAACAGTCAAACCTTATTTTTCTCCAGCTGCAAGCACATACGTTTAGTAAGTGCTGTGTAGGAAAAAACTCTGCTATAAAGTTAATGCACCAGCTGTGTAACAAAGTCAGAGGTTAAATTTTTCAAGGAGGTGGCGTTTCAAGGCTGTATTGCATTCTCCTCTCCACTCAAGACTTCTTTAAACAAACCTGCTTTGCATTTCACCTGTGAGCCACTTGGCTGTGTGCCTTCTTGGGCCCAAATCTTAGCTTTACCATATTGGCATTGTGTAAACAGTTAATTGATAACATTGTTAAGCTTGTGTGACTCAAATTCGCAGACATAGCAAGAAAATGAGTCTTACGGTAATTTGAAGGACAAAAATGCAATTTTCATGAGAAGTTTGTTTCATTGGGTTATACAATATAAAACATGAGCTTGTGTTATTTCTGATTTCTAATTCTGATTTTATCAGTACTAACAGTGCACACCACACACACTGCCAATTTCTGCCCTCTGGAAATGTAAACCAGATAAATAAAACACAATATAAATGTACAACAGAGTCCATGCCCCAAAGCCTTAACTGAAAATATTTTTCTGTTGTCTTCTCACTTGTTACATGACAGATTCTCAAACTAATTATGTTTTTTTACTTAATGAAGTTTGACAGTTTCAATCAGAAAGGGGAACAAAAGAATAACACCTATAGAAACTCCCATTAATATTTCTTAAGTCTTAAATGGGAATTGTCAGTGTTCAGAAACAGACCTTATGCTCTGTGTTAATCTGTCTTGCAAAGAAAATGTATGAAACTCTACTTCTTATATCGATGTCCAGTATAAATCATATTGTTCCCTCACACACGTGAATTTTGAGACGTGCTATTTGAATGATGTGTGATCTACATTTTTTTCAGATATTAATTGTAAGAGTCAGTTCCCTGGTTGGGACAATTTTTGTCTTCTGTCTTCTCAGGTTCTCCAGATCTGGCATTGTCACAGAGTGCTAGACACAATTTCCCCAATTCAGCTGAGGTGTAGCTGTAGTCTGTGCTTCTCTCCTGGTATCACAAGGCTAAAAGTCACACTGACTTATTATTGTTTAAAAATAATGTTAATGAATATAATTTTGTCAGTACAACTGCTAAAATCTCTTGTGCATAGGATGCATAGATACATGATGCACCTGTTCTGTCCCTCCACAGCAGTTAAGCTGATCCTACACTTGCACAGCTCTAAGTTACCATTTTGGTTTCATCAGTGTCACATTGAGATAAAATATGAACAGCTGGCTACTTTCAATAGGCTTTGTCGGCAGTGCTGGGAAATAAAGATAACTCCATGGAAAGAATGTTTTCTCATGTTCGCCTAAACGGTGTTAGGGCTAGAGGGCTAGAGAAGTAAGACTCTTCCATCTGTGTAACACATTCCATCGATTCATTTGTTGGGGGGCTCACTTACGCTGACAGAGTTTTCCTCTGCAGTTAATTTCCTCTTTTTTTTTTTTATTTTATTTTTATTGTACTAGAAATGTCCTCTGTATTTCATATAGCATCATCTTGAGATTTTTGTTTTCTGCCTACTGAAGAACAGTTTTCCCCTCGCAGCATTTCCCCTTACAGCAAGAAATTAGAGGGCCTTATAAGTTTTAATTTACTGTTAGGAGAGAGAGAACTATTTATTCAGTAATTCTCTGGCTATCAGTATTGTAGATTTTCCTCCACACCTGCAAATCCGTGAGTGCCTGAAGAAGGGTTTGTGTGCATAAAAACTCAATCAGCTGGTTTAGCAAGAACTCCTTCCTCTCCCTACATGCCATGAATCACACATAAGGGCAGCTATACTGATGGAAGCACATAGACATTCTGAAGTACATGAATAAATTCCCAGGCTGGGGCAAGCAGCCCTGCTGCCCAGACATCTCTTATGCATTTAGCTAAAAGAGAAGAACCTTCTAAATTCTAGGGTCCTAGAAATGGAGACAATTCTTTGGTTTCAGATTTTCCCACAGAGCAGTGATAATGTATGGCAAAGGAGAAGTGTTTCAGGCAGATCCCCAGAAGGGATCCTACCGCTAGGTTTCTGCCAGTACAAATGAGCTGAGCTTGCTAGCACTATGCTCCCACTGAATGGAGGCAAGAAAAACATAAAACGTGGCTTACAAACGCCACTAATGGTTGCCTTGCTTTATGTACAGTGTACATGAAGAGCTCATGATACCTTGTACTTGAAAATCAAGAAAAGCTTTGAAAGAAAGGTGGGGGTTTTTTTTCATTTGAGGTGGCATAAGTTACTGAGCTAGAAGGGTTTTTGTGGATCACTTTGTCCAGGCCACTGCCTTAACTCTTTATATAATGTGGTTCCAACACTAGTAAAGTTGATCTAAAAACTAATAGGATTTCATGGCCTCGCTATTCTTGTTGAATGCCACCACACTAAGGGCTAGAAATTCTTCTGATTTCTAGCCTCTATTTGTCATGGCCGTCTCATGCCCATTTGTTTGCATGTCGGCACCATCTTTCATCATCAGTGGCCCTTCTCTGCTGTTCATCTCCTGATGTGTATAGGCAGCATTCTCATTCCCTCTCAGCCTTTGTTGTACCAGGCTAAACAACATGGCTATTTTAGTCTCTTCTCATCAGATAGTTTTGCCATTCCTGTGATTATGTTGATTTCTTTTTCTACAGTCTACAATGCAAATTAGGCTTTTTCAAGCATGGATGATCAAAGCTGTGCCAGATAAGCTCTCACTAGAGCTCTGTATAATGGCATGCATGCTTCTAATTTCCACCCCATTCCTCAGTTTATCTTGGGATCATATCACATGGAGAGGGTAGGAAGGTCATAGTTACGATGTGATCAACTCGCATAGCAAATTTTTTTTCCCGTTTTATTTCTAACCAATGTCTTTCATTTGTACCAGAAATTCCTGTCACTAGCTTCTATTACCTTATACTTTATGCTATAAAAATTCATCTCACTACTACTATTCTAGTCTTCAAGGTCATTAAATTCTCCCTGTGTGATATTCCAGTCCTCCTCTACATTATCATTGAGCATTATGTATGCTTCTTTTCAAGGCGATAATGGACATATATTAAATCTTCTTCTATGTACCTTTGTCTCTTCCTCATGAGCAAACTGAATTTCAAATCTTTGATTTCAATGTCTAATTCATACTGTACAACATGAAGATGTAGAACAAAAACGCACAGATAAAAGCCAACATAGTTTGTCTGGGATGACTTTTCAGTAGTAACACATTTGTTATACTACCAAATGTATTCAGTTCTTGATACTGTTCCAGGAAATGACAAATGTTTGAGGTTACTCTTGAATCAAAGGCAAACCATGGTGTACAATACAGTTCCATCATACATATATTTTTTTAATAGAAGTGAGAATTCTGTGTTGCTATTTGGAACAATTTAGCAAATCCATGTCTGAAATAATTGCTCAGATAGCCATGCAGGTATCCCAAAGATAAACTTGCAACTTAAATAGGACTAAAGAATAATATTTTTGTGTAGCTTCATTTGTCATCCAATACAGATAGAGAAAAAAACCTTTTTTTTGTTCCATATAGTTGTTCTTTATTGTGTTTATGTAAAACCAACAAAGAAGCATTAATATAAAATAATCTATAACTGTAGCATCTAATATTATCTACCAGGCTGCTTTACTGCATGATACTGTGTGTTTCCAGGCTGCCTACTGTCTAAATGCTAGCACATTTCATGGAACGATGCAAACGATGTAAGTGGAAAGGGGTTTGGTAGCGTAGGGTATAGATCAAGGAGTGTCACGCGTGAAAGTGAGTTGTGGCAAGTATGAACATTTGCCATAATGAACTCCTTAATTAGTTCAGAGTATTTAGTCAGTGCAGGCAGTAAATTTGTGGTTTCATGGTATTACTAAAAGTTTCATCTGGCATTTGGAAATGTAAAGCAGCTGTAAGGTAACGGACATTCAGGCCCCCGACATGCCACTGGGTAAACCCAGAAACAGTTTGATTTTTACACAACTTGTAAAATTCTTTGAATGTTGAGGTTTTTTAATAGTGCAAAACACTCTTTAGAAGCTTGTAAGGTAATCACTCCAGGGAATCATTCAAATGTACAGATTTACATATGGAATTTCTATTGGAAGTAAATGAGTCCAACACCATTTATGCCTTTGAAAAGTTTCCCACTGGGAGATGATCTCAGTGCCTTTCCTTCCATGTCTTTCTAAGAAAATGTTCTAAAGGTATCTGGATTGCACATTTCTAATCAGAGAGAGATGAATGAAAAAGTATTTGTAACAAAACGTAAATGCAAAGTCTCTACAGAAAGATTTGGATCCGTGTATCATGTAAGAGCTGTCTTAAGAGGTGACAGTTTACTGACAGTGTTATTCTTGCCTTTTTTCATCAATATATATATAAAGAATATGTAACTCTGATAATAATTACATACAGTGCTATTGTTTTGTACAACATATGCATAAAAGGCCTATTATTAAATCTATATCATTTTGCATATTATTTTTAGTTCTTCCAGAGAGTGATAAACAGTATGATCTGTGTGTTGCGCAAAGAAAGAAATAGTTCCAGAGATGAATAAATACAGTCAAAGACTCAGTCTTGCAATGATTGAGCAAATTCAGGGTCTTCCAGAAGAGCTTCTTAGAGGATAGTAACATAAGAATGTAAGCAAAAGAGTTGGTTAAGGCACACGGATAGAGCAAATGCAAAAGGATATTTGAAAATTTTCTAAAACCTTCACTTGTAGCCGTGTTTATGTACTTAAAAAAACTAAACAAAAATGATGAGTCAAAATTGCGGGGTTTATCTTTTATCGGAACACATACTCAGTTTGAAATACAAAAATGGAACTTGAAGGAATGTCAGCTCAGCTGCAATCCGTTGAAGCGTGGTGTTTTGCACTTCATCTGTAATTTGCAAAATAGAGAATTTGATTCAGTCACAATATTTATTTCAAGTTCTGTCTTCTCTTTCTCTTGCATTCGGTTTACCTGTGCAATGCTGCCTTTCATGACAACTAACCTAAATAAAAAATTTTCCTTTTTATAGGTTCTCAACCTAGTACAGTCCTATGTCACTCTGAGAGTCCCCTTGTACGTCTCTTATGTTTTCCACTCTCCAGTGGGTGTAGGAGGCTGGCAGCATTTCGACCTACAGTCAGAGCTCCGGTTGACTTTTGTGTATGACACTGCCATCCTGTGGAAGGATGGGATCGGTAGCCCACCTGAAGCAGAGCTCCAAGGTGGGTGTTGGATTTCTTTGCATCGAACTCGTGTTCTGTTACTAAGAGTACAATTTGCACATGGTAGGACATTTTTTCAATCATTCTAATACTAAAAAAAAATACATATTCTGTTACCACGCAAGATGTTTGCACTTCAATGAAAAGAAATTGAAACCTTTCTGTGATATCATTTTTTCTCTGGCCATGAATATACAGTTTCAGAAACTTTTGATTTTTTAAAACATTAATTGTGAAACAGTCAAAAGCTACAGAAATATATAATGGTTATAATAGCCTGTCCTATGTGTTAGGGCGGTAAACTGTGAAACATTCTTTAAATGTGACAGATACTGTCCATAAATGTTTGTGACTACAGTCAACAAATCAAACTCTATCATTATAGGATTTAACTTTGCAAAGAGTTAATTTATTTTTTTAAAATAATGACATACAGATGTCTGTGAAAGATTAAAATGTATAGTTACACCTATATGCTGCTTTGTTCTATTTATGCACATTTTCTTAGGATTTCCCAGCATTAAGCTTCAGGTATTCCATATCTCTCAACTTCAGGTAGAATAGAGGCACCAGCTATTATCATGTACGTACACTTACACAGTTTTGGAACTCCAGTAAACACAAAACCATTTTTTATCTCTGCAAGGTCTGTATATGAACTACAGAAGTCACTGCTGTGGAATTTCTGTCCATGTTAAGAGCAGGAAATGAGGAGTGGCAAGGGGAATCTGCAGTGCATGAAGAATGAAGCACATGTCGTGCCATGCCTAAAGAAAAAGCCACATGCCACAAATCATATGATGTACTAGTCACTGAATAACAACCAGATCTAATCCTCCATCTCAGCAGTTATGTGGTGCATCTATGCCACCATTTTCCCATCTTTGATGCTTTATTTTTTTTTATTTCATGATGCATGATTTTATTTCATGAAAGACATGATAATCACAGTGACATAGTGGAGGGTAGACCCCCAACATATCCCAATCTGATTTGGGCAGTATTTTCTCACTCCACAGCCTTGCACAATGAGCAGCTGTTTTTCTGGGCAGGGAGGGGTTAACTACTTTCCAGTTTATTTCCGTATGTCTGGATACATATAATTGTTCTACATAAATGGTACATTAAAATGTAAAGCAGTCAAGGTCTTCTAAAGCCATAATTCATACCAATATACTTATATATTTCTAATGTACCAATAAATATGATTGGTACAGGTGATTTTGTACGGGTGATATACCTTCACATTGGTGAATGTGTAAGGTTTCCAACACATTTCTGGAGGAACATTCTTGTTTCCTTCTTGCTCCTGGCAAGCAGAAGGGTGGCACATCACTGGCTCTCTGTAAGAGAGCACTTGAGGAAACGCCTAACTCTCAAGTTTTGCAGAACTCTAGAGAAAAAGGGACTTGGCTGCAAGCTACAGCAATAAACCACTTCTGACATATAAACAAGACCTTGTAACCTGAAATTAGGAAACATTAGGCCCATGTTTTGGGCCAGATTCATGCCAGAAATTGCCAGCAATGCAAAGGCTGTCAGAATGAGTTTCACAGTTTCAGGAACTCTTGAGCAGATTGCCATGGAAGCCACAACTAAATATTGGTGGGCGCTGCCTTGGGAAAATAGATGGGGAAGCACTGATAAAGAGCATCTCTGAAGCAGCTTTCATTGGTAGGAGTCGGCTTGAATACCTGGTGAAAACATAAGTATTCTTCCTTCTGTAGGACCCCCCGGCAGCTGGTGGTGCTGCTGCCTGAACACAAGCACAGACTGTGCTGTGGACTTTCCTAGAACAGCTGTGTGGTCCATGATAACATGTAAACCCGTGACTTTACAAGGAAGTTCTGTATGTGCTTTGGAAAGCTGAAACATTGTGAAAACTCTAGGCCCCACTGTGTAAATTCTTGTTTGAGAAGTATCTTGAGTCAACCCAAAAGGTACCAGCAGGCCCCCTCCCAAACAACTGACATGACAAGTGGAAATGAAAGAGTGGGGTTGGTGTTTTGTAGGAGCATGATTTATTTCTCATCTGCAAGTAGAATAAACCTTGTGAATTGGCTTCTGCTGCCAGGTTCCCTGTACCCAACCAGCATGCGTATTAGTGAAGAGGGGCGCTTGGTTGTAAACTTCAAGACTGAGGCTCGGTTTCATGGTCTGTTTGTGATGTCTCATCCTGGTAAGCTTAATCTACACTTCAGTGATACTGTAAAAACAGACACCCCTCCCAAATTTTACACTATTCATTTTTCTTATTTTTGCTACTGATATCTGAATTTTTCATGTACTGTGCTCTTCAGATAAGGATTTTTCCTCCACTTGGGATTTATTACTTGTCATTGATAACTGTATTCAGATTGTCAATCTTAATGAAATATGCATGAATCTGAAGGAAAGCAGATAGTTCCACTTGGTCAAAGCCTGATTTATGAAAGATGAAGATCTAGGCCATTCTGTCCACTAGGGATCACTAAATATATGGTTTTAATCCAAAAGCTATGGTTAGCTATTTACTTTTGTTGCCCCTAGGAACTTAACATTAAAATTTCTTTTCTAACTTGAAGCTTTTCTAGGTTATTTAGACCTTTTTCAGAGAGTAAGAAAAAGTCTTGTATGAGCACTGGATCACTCTTTTAATAAAACATTCTCACTGCCATTCAATTAGTCATTGCTGAGGACCTGATCCTGCAATTTAATCTGTTTAAACCCCTGTGCCTTTATTCAGCATAATCACAGGTGTAAGACTCTGTCTACAGACATAAATCTGAGCATGAATGCCGGCCATGGAAGAGATTATCTAACTAAATTAAAATCTGCTGAACAATAATGAGAAGGGAAAAAAATCGTTTTAAGAAATCTCTTTTAGTTTCACTCAGTTTTATTAACCTATAAAACTCCCTCATAGTGCTTCTACTTTTTCCCAGCTGTCCTCTAGCATGTTAGGTTTTGCCTATCAGGCAGAGCCAAAAGAGTTACATTGCTAAGAGAAATTATTTTGTCTTCCCTGGGCTGACATTCCAAGTTTAAACCAGGAGGGATTATAGATCTTTGCCGTTCTACTCTCACTGTTTTGCCTGTCTGTTAAATTTAATCTTCATACAGTTCTGGTTGTGTAGCCCAAAAGCAACTGTTTAATAGATGCTTGAACAAGAATCAAGGGTGCCCAGCTGTGTTGACTGTAATTGATTTTGTTTGATTTTCAGTTAATAAAACCCAGTGCCCTGTACAGGTATTAACATCCACTAAGGCATTATGGTTTATGAATTATTGGGAATGTTTTTCAGTCTCTGAGAGCTTGCAGTGAAACACTAAAGGTGACAAATCTGTCTCTTGGCATGTTTCTAGCTTCATCTCTAACTTCCATGGTTATGTCAGCTGATCACCCGGGCCTGACATTTAGCCTCAGCCTCATCCGAAGCGAGCCAACGTACAACCAGCCAGTACAGCAATGGAGCTTTGTTTCAGATTTTGCGGTAAAACCTCAGCCGTCACTATGTCTTCTGTTGCCCCAGCCTGTTAGTTAGGATGTTGTTGGAACAGCTCTCTCTTTCTCTCTCTTCAGGTTCGAGACTATTCTGGAACATACACTGTGAAGCTGATAGCTTGTACCACTGCTCCACATCAGGAGTACAGCCTACCAGTGATCTGCAATCCTAGAGAGCCGATCACATTTGATCTGGATATCCGATTCCAGCAGGTACCACCCCAATGATCCTTTAGTCATGTTTCCTTTTTAGTTTGATTCCCAAATTGCCTTTGTTGGTCTTGTGATGATAGTGCTAGAAATTGAATTTACTTGCTTATAAACAAACCAATTCCTAAACTGGTGGGACAGCACATACTCCTCTCCTGCTATTTAACCAGTTTTACCCAACTGAGAAAGGAGCACAAACTTTTTTTGTCCTCAATGCATGGCCAATCTTTGATAGCCAATGGGAAGCTCATTGACATTGATTTGGGGGAGACTTGCTGTGATATGAACTAACCTTTGGAAATTCTTTACTTGTCTGTTGGTTGTCCCTGCTTAGGGACACGGTTTAGTGATGGAATGGCAGGGTTAGGTTAACGGTTGGACTTGATGATCTTAAAGGTCTTTTCCAACCTAAACGATTCTATGATTCTATGATTTTGGTACGAAATAGTTGTATCAGATAATTAGGAAAATATAAAACTATTGTTAGAAAGTTTTCATCTGACACAAAGATCAGAGCTAGGTCTCTGGTATTAAAAGTGGGACCTCCAGAGGAAGATTTATTTATCATAAGAGGAAGCGTAGATAGCCAGCACTGGTAAAATGCTTGGCTTTAAGACTCATGAAAGTGAGTGAGACAAATCCCACCCATAGCAATATGGGTCATCTGGTAACATGGGAACAGGCAAACAGCATACCTTTCACAAAACCCAGCTGTAAAGCTCTGTAGCTGGGAACAAACTATGGAGAAATGGACTCTGCTGTAGAAAGCATTTACTGCAAAAAATCTGGGGTTCATACTGGACAGCTAACAGAACAGAAAGTGTGAGTTTACAGTGTTACCAGAAGGGCTAGCGTCACCTTGGGATGTATAAGGAGGAAGTTATATCATTTCTGTTATTTGGAGCCAATATGACTAATACTGGAACAGTGTGGCTGTGGTTTCAGGCTCATTAATAGTATAGATGGATGCTATTAAATCATCTTATGGTATAAATCCGATCTGGATCAGTCAGGGATACACAATCACTTTTCTGTTGAATTAGCCAGAGTACACAAGGGAATGTATGCAGTCTTTATACTTTCATTTGGCATTATGCCAGCTATGGGAGAACAGATGATTCCTGATACGGCATTAAGTCCTGGCGAAGCAGAGAGATAATACATGATCTGACATGAAACCTGCCTGCTCAGAGTTAAGCAGCAAAACATTTTCAAAAAAAATTTGAATGGAGAGATTGAGAGGAATTTATACTAGTTCAGCATTTCAGCTTTTGTCTGGCATTTCTAATCTGCTTCTAGGAACTCTAAAGCAATTCACAGCAGTGCTAAACCACAGCTTGTGTCTGGTCCTATTATAAACCAGAAGATGTTGATAATGAAAAGAAAATTCAAAAGAGCTGCAAAAATCATTGCAAAATGTGTGAAGTAGCCTAGGGAGAAACCTAACTCACACCTGGAAGAAGCCTATGACTAAGAACTGCCTTGGAATAAATAAATGGATACTGTAAGGGTCATTATATCAGATAAAGCTTTAATAACACAGTATATGGAAGGTACATTGATTCAAAATAAGGATAAGGTGCAAAATTGCAACAGTGTCATAATCACCAAGGACTGTGGCCAGTTAGTCGCCCATCACCAGCAATTATCAAATCAAATTGCAACAGTGTCATAATCACCAAGGACTGTGATCACCAGCCCATCACCAGCAATTATCAAATCGAGACCAGTTCTTTTTCTTGAGATACTCATAATAAAAGGAATTCAGGAAATTCTGTGGCCCCTGATACTGTTTCCTTTGATCATAGATTGAAAGACTAGGTGGACTTAAAGCAGGCCCCCAAAAAAGCAGCAATCAGCAGCAGTACAGTAGCACAAATTCAGTAGGCAGTGTCTAGCACCTTACCTGTAGTATTTTCTAGTCATTGTGCAAAACTGAATAAGCATTGGTATCCATTGTTTTAGAAATAAGAAATAAAAGACAGAGAAGTAAACATGAAAGGTCCTTAGACTAGGAAACACATGATACTTTGCACAGGCCCACTGCATCCAGTCCTGGGGTCCCCAGTGCAAGAAAGGCATGGACCTGTTGGAGTGGGTCCAGAGGAGGGCCACAAAATGGTCAGAAGGCTGGAACACCTCTCCTCTGAGGACAGGCTGAGAGAGCTGGGGTTGTTCAGGCTGGAAAAGAGAATGAGACAAGGAGACCTTTTTGCTGCCTCCCAAAGGGGGCTTACAAGAAAGGCAGAGAAAGACTTTTTACCAAGGGCTGTAGTGACAGGACAAGGGACCAATGAAAGAGGGTAGATTTAGACTAGATATCAGGAAGAAATTTTTTACGGTGAAGATGGTGAGACAATGGAACAAGTTTCCCAGAGAAGTGAATGCCTCCTCCCTGGAAGTGTTCAAGGCCAGGTTGGATGGGGCTTTGAGCAGCCTGATCTAGTGGAAGATGTCCATGCTCATGGCAGGGGGTTGGACTTGATGATCTTTAAAAGTGCCCTCTAACCCAAACCACTCTAGGATTCTATGAAGTCAGTGAGCGCAGGTGTCACAACTGGACCAAAATTACTTTGACTGTAAAGTCTAATGATTAAAAAATGGGACAGGACAGGAGTTGTTTCTCCCAATTCTTAGTCTGCTGCTCCAGCTGCTGTACTGAATTATCTTCTTGGGCTTTTTAATGTGAGGCTTTTCATTTTCTTGGAAACTTTTTGTTCTAATTTCCTTCACAATTGTTTTCACTGTTCATGAGCGAGGAACCATTTTAAGAATCAACCATCAAGAAGAAAATGTATTTGGTGTATCCCCTCTGAAGATTTTGGTTCAACATTTCCTTCTTTAACATGTATCTGCCCATCCCCTTTTTCCTGCTCTATGGCCCTTGAAGAGGAAAGCATGTATCCTGGAACACTTGTGAAGGTTGTATTATCACTGTGTCAATCTGGGATTTCCTGAACATGAACAGCATTCAACCTCCAAGCTCTGCTTTATCGGAGTCCTTTCAGCATCTTGTTTCTTTAAATGTGTGTGACTATTTCCTGACAGAAACACTTCCATAATCAGGATACTTCCTGGCCCTATATGGACCGATCTGAAGAGCTCTTTGCTTCTTGAGGTACCAAGTACCTCATGGGCTTTGGTCCCATGGAGGTGGGGATGTCTACCATGATGATCTGCATTGTCCCCAAATCATCCATATGCAGAGTTGATGGGCATGACAAATAGGCAGAATAAATTGATGTACTCTTCTCACCCAGCAGATCCTCACAGATATTTTTTTGAAGAACTCTTGTTTGAAATGCCTCAAATGCACATGAAAATAATTACATTTAAACTACTGTCATAAATAACAGCTATGTGTCAGCCACTGGCAGCACTGAGGCTTACATGTAAAACTGACATAAAAATAGTAACTTAAAATAGGATGCCTGAGAGGTGTATTCATAGCTGTATGCATAGTATCTGCCCAGGCCACTGCTCTTATCATTGTTTTGAACTGTGTGGCTGAAGTCCAGCGCCTTTAGCTGAATACACACTTCTTTCCTATTCAGTGGACATTTACTCTGCCCAGGAAGAGCCTGATAATGCCATGCTTGATTCTCTTTCAAAACCACAGCTGGAAACCAGTTGTACCAGTTGGGTATTTAAAGCTGTGGGACTGCAATCCAATATCCTGAATCCCGGGCATTTAGAAGGAAACATTTCAAGAGAATGGAAATGATTTTTTAATTATTATTTCTGTGAAGAGGCTACGGGGTAGGGTTCCTCTTTCTGAAGAGTAGTAGTGGGTTTATAAAAATATGTCAGCTATATGCTCTTCTTGCCAAATCCTGTTGCTTTGATAGTTTTGGGATTCTGTTGTGAAAAAGGGATTTGAAGAAGCTGTCAGCTGTATAACTTGCAGCATTAGTTTCTGTTGATACTGTTGTATCTCATTCCATCAGCCCCTTGTCCATGAGCCAGCAAGAATGTTTTCTTTTCCGTTTTTCTTCCTTCCTTTCCACACATATATACATATATATACATAAATATACATATATATGTTAGCATTTTTTTATTTGTCTAGTGGCTTCTTAGTTGTTTTTGGGTTTTCTTTGAATGTGTGCATATTCCATATTGTTTTCTCAGGTACATTGCATCTTTTTGAACTTTGGGGTCTCCCTAATTCTTCTGTTCACTATATTGTCCCCCTTTTGTTATGCCATGTCCCTGTATAGTTTGCCCTCTAACTTATGTTATATGGCCCAATGGGAACCTGCTGCTGATAGTATTGATTTTTAGTAGTATTGATATTTTACTCTTGTAGTGTAATCAAAGAAGAACCATCAATAACTGTGTTGAATATATAAAGATAAATATTAGCAGAAAAAAGGTGTTCAAATGGTTTGTTGCATTTTCACATGCATGATCAGATACCCTGCAGCACATCAGAAGAACTGATACTTGCAAATAAATCCTTAGCAATGTGTACTTTCAAATAATTGGCAGAGGATCAGAAGCAGAGGTGGGACTTGGGTGTAAGAATGAAATGGGGTAGAGAAAACAGGCTCTGATAAGTCAGAGGGAGACAAGTTATTGAGGGAAATATTTTCCTCATGTTACCCCCACACATAAGTTGCCTTGGGCACCTCCTTGGCTGGGATTTGGAAAAATATGGTGGGAAGAAACTAACCTGGAATCCTATCAAATATCACAGAGGCAGATAACCCAAAGGTTGTATGCATGTAAAATATATAACAATATATGTATAGTACAAAGAAATCTTTTTGGTTAAGCTGTATTATTGCATGTAGATGTACGGAGCTGATAAATTATGTACATTGGGAGAAGATCATGCTGTGTTTTAAGACTCATTAAAGAATACTTGTTGAAGAGCCTTATGCTGTTGTGTGTTTTAGGTCAGTGACCCAGTGGCTGCTGAGTTCAGCCTGAACACCCAGATGTACCTCCTCTCCAAAAAGACACTGTGGCTATCTGATGGCTCAATGGGCTTTGGGCAAGAAAGTGATGTTGCTTTCTCAGAAGGTATAATTGTGCACAGATCATGTGCATTTAATATGTGTTCCACGCTATCAGGATCCTGTTTCAGTCAAAACAAGATAGGACTAAGGGTTTGGGCTTGCTGCTTGTGTTCTTTTGGATTCACCTTTCCTACCTGGCAGTTTACATCAGAGCTGTCTGCCAATCTGCATTGAAACTGTTATGCCTGAGGGTTAAGATACTGATGCCATTTCTCATAAGCTGAGCATTTTTATAAACATTGGCTGATATTATGAACATTCCTAGTTGACAAGTGAATATTGCACAGTCTTTTTGTTGTGGGTGAGTGTTCTGAGTCTGTTTGGGATGGAGTTAACTTTCTTAATAGCGGCCACTGCGGTGCCGTGCTTTGCATCTGTGGTTAAAACAGCATCGACAACATGCCAATGTTTTGGCTACTACTGAACAGTGCTTGCACAGCATCAAGGCTTTCTCCCTTCCCCCTGTCCTCCACTGAGTAGGCTGGGGGTGGGAAGATTGATGCAATTTATGCATCTGTCAGTGGACCTAAGCAGTCGCTTCATTCCTCTGCTTTCCTCATGTGCCTCTTTTGCCTATTTATTAGAGTGCCAGCGCCTTGAGTACATGACTGTCTGTTGTGATATATTTGCACAGTTTCTTGAACAGCAGGTACCTGGTCTCTCTCTCTCAAAGTCTACAGTTGCTCCAAATTATTGTAAAATCAACGCAACATTTCTCCCTTTGTTCTCCAGATTCTCAACCTTCGTAAGCACTTTCTGTCATATGTATCTGACCACGGCACACCGTATACTTTTCTTTCCTGCGTAGCAATGGCCCAGGTTATTTTACAGACCTGTCAAGCATGTCTTATCTTAAACATTATCAGGCAGCTGAAATGCAATTACACGTTAGGGAGCAAAGTCTCAAATAATGTCTCTGTGACTTTTCATAACATTCACGTCACTTGTACAGTATGCCAGTCTGACCAAGTACAAGTAAACTCTTATGCAGCCTGAACGGAATCCTACTGACATAAAAAAGAACATCTCTTCAACAAAGTGCATTGTCAGGAGACCAAAATCTACCCCCAGTCTGGTGCAGAGAAGTACATAAAGTTTCTGTAAGTCACTTTTTGAATGAAGAGTCCAGTATAGCCCAGAATTAAAGCAGCCCCTTGCAGAGGAAGCTGGGTAGCAAGGTGTCTTTGGACATAGTCACATTGCACTGCACTAAGCTTCTTGACTAGGCTTACTAACTTGGCCTCAGTGCTGTGCTAAATGTCCCAGTGTGATAGAATGTAAACTGCGTGCACTGTTTACAGGCGATGTCATATATGGTCGGGTGATGGTGGATCCAGTGCAGAATTTGGGTGATTCCTTCTACTGTAGCATCGAGAAGGTTTTCCTGTGCACAGGAGCTGATGGATATGTACCCAAATATAATCCATCCAACACTGAATATGGGTGCCTTGCTGATTCTCCATCCCTTCTGTACAGGTTTAAGATTGTGGTAAGTATTCTAATTCTGGGAGGATGCATATATATTTTTTTCCCTAACTTCTTTTTTATTCAGAACCAACTATTCTTTAAAATGTTCTTGGGGGCACCAAACTTTTGACTCCAGCTCCAAGCTAACATGAACTGATGAAGGCAGTATCTTACCTTTCTCCCTCCTGGTTCTATTCTTAATCTTTCTGGGGACTCTCATCATTTAGAGTTTGACCTAAGTTAGACTCCCAAGATAGGGTTTTTCTCTGCATTGTCTATATCCATTGACCACAGAGGGAGTCTGAGGAGTCATGCAAGTTAAGGATTGGAATTTGTTTCATCTTTATCCATCCAAAATTTAGTGTATAATGTAAAGTTAGTCATCCAGGTTGCCTCTGTGGTCAATAAGGAAAGAGAGATACCTCTAAAACTGGCTTAGAATATCTGAGATTATTTCCCTTCTGAAAATAATTATAGAGTAAGCCTAGATGACTACAGACCCGATGCCCAACTTTTAGAGAGTTAACTTTAAATAAGATGATTATCTAATTATCTGAACTAATTTATATGAATGTCTGTAAATTGAAATTAAAGATAGCTTCTTTAAGCTGGGAAATAGACTTCTTACTTTTATTTCAGACCACTTTTATTCATCTTTTCTATTTTAGAACTCTAGCTATGGTTCTTCTCTAGTGTTTCCCCCTTGCATTTCAACAACAAAGTCTTCAAGCAAGAGATGAATTATAAGTTAGTACAAATCAGATGTAACCACAACTGTTTCTCATGTCTTTTCTCTTGATGCTACTCTGGAATGCATAAAATAACACACGTAAATTATGCAATTTATATATTGCATATAAATATTAGAACTGTTTTCCTGGAAGAAATGAATCTGTGTTTTACAAACTTTTTTCCCCCCATGACCATGTAGGACAAAGCTCAGCCAGAGACACAAGCCACAAGCTTTGGAAATGTGCTTTTTAATGCAAAACTTGCAATAGATGATCCTGAAGCAATTCCGCTAGTTAAACAGCCAGGCTCTGATGGATTTAAAGTAGACTCAACTCCTCTATTTCAGGTATGATTTCTGTAGCTTATTAGCAAGTGTACTGAACCAAGAAAGAAACACTTGCACAAGAAGTGTTGTTAATATTAATTCTTATTGAAGCCAATAGAAAGACTTATTCTGAATCCAGTGACAGTCAAACAGGATTAGAAATGCTTAAAAATGCCTAGATGTAAAATTTAGAACACTTATTAAAAGATTTCTTTGGGGAGACTATGCTTTTCTCTTGCTTAATTCCAAGTCTAGCCAGAAATCGTACAAATTATTCTTATGCATTTCTTCGAGACCTTGATAAGTTTCTTGTTACACAGCATTGTTTTATTGCTTTCCATCTCACTCATCAAAGACAAAAAATAAAAGAATCATAAACCTAGAAATTGACAACTAAAGCGTGCAACTACTTCTTAATTAAATATAATCCTTCAGCTGTGTGCATTCATCCCTTTGATCTATATAACCCAGCCAGGAGTTGTCTCTTCATTATTTGTCTCTTCGGTATTTGCAAAATGGCATGCAAAACTCGAGTGTATAAATTAGTAGAAAAAAATACTGAGTCTTTAATCCTACTCCCGGCCACTTCAGTATTAAAGGTCCCATATTAAGCAATGGAATATTTAACAGAACAGCCTACTTACCAGTGTATAAAGGGTGTCATAATCTGCCCTCATGAAAATAAAATATCATTTTTTATATAAAGAATCGACTTCCAATAATGCAGTGATTTTTGGTTCTCGTTCTGTCAAAAGAATGACAGTATGAAAGCCTTTGGAAATAGAGCCACAGCCAGGGCCTAGTCAGCTGGCAGGTTGGGCCTGGAAGGTCTTCTTCTGCGGTCTGTCTACAGCTGAGGTTCTTTGTATGGCCATTGGTACTAACAGTACCAAAAAATGCCAAGACTCTGCTTCTTCATCTGCACCTGATAGCCATAGAGTCTGACCATGGAGAGGAACGGAGACTACCCTCTCTTGAAATTTTGGCAGAAAACATGACTCCTCTGGTGCACATTGGCACATAGTGGAGGGGCTATCTGTGCATGATTTTGAAAGTACTTGTCTAGGCAATCAAATCAGAACAGGGATTGGTTTCCTCTGTGTATGGTGCCATCCAGATTGTGTATGTGTGTGTTTAAATACAAAAAAATTGTGTCTTTCTAGGTGTCTTTGGGTAGGGAGTGGTATGTCCATACAATCTACACTGTACGTTCAAAAGAGAATGCTAACCGTGGAATCGGCAAAAGAAGCGTGGAGCACCAGTATCACTCACTCTTTAGTGGTGGGAGCCCAGGAGCATCCACTCAGAGACGTCAGAAGAGGGGAACTGAGCAGGACCCAGAACTTGCAAAAGACATTGGAGTGGAAAACAACCGAGGAACAAACATACAGCACATAGCACTAGATCGCACCAGCAGGAAACAGGTTCCTCAAAGGGAGGTTGCGGTCAGTGGTGTTCTCCCCAGGGAACTGAATAACCAAAGTTCAGGGGTCAGCATAGTCACAATCATTGGTGGAGCCGCTGCCATTTTCCTTGCCATCTGCTTAATTGCAATCATCATTTTGCTGCTAAAATGGAAACAAAATTCTGAGAAGAAGGAAGCCACAAAGGAGTCGGGCAGCAATGAACCAATGATGTTACCATATAATTACAGCAGCAACAGCTCAGAGGTTTGATTCCAAGACCGCAGGATTCAAGCCAGAGTCTCCAGAGTGCCTCAAAAAACTCGAACTGCACTTTGTTAGCAGCAGATCATGGTGACTCATGAGGAATGAAGAGTTCATATGCTTGTAGGTGTACTTGAAATTTTTTATCCTGAACTCTTGCTGCCATTATCAACAATAGAATAATCCATATCGAATCTCCCACTTTGCACGAAAGGTAATCCTGATGTCCCTATATCATGCACTAATCTTAAGCAGCAATTCAAGGAATTGCATTGTAAGGGAGAGATTTTTGTTTTGTTTTTGTATTTTCTGACATTTCAAAAAAGTAGAAGAAACTATCCAAAGGTGCTATATATCCTGTCTGCAATAAGAGAGGAAATCTGTTTCTTCGGAAATGCAGAATACTTGAGAGGAGAAATCCTTACACTCTTCAGTTAAATTTTTTACTGTTTCTCACAAAGAACTCAATGTCTACAATTATTCTGAAAGGTGATGAAATGCCTTAGGCATGAATCCTCCCTCTTATAAGCTTTTGACTTCACTTAAGCTATACCAGTGATTTTTTTTTTTTACTTATGTGTAACTGAACTTTTTCAAAAGACAGCTAGATTAGACAGCATAACATTATAAACAGCTGCATGTCATGGGATGCAATACATACTCTTTTCTGCAAATTCTTATTCAGCTATTTAATCTGAGAATTTTTTTCCTTATTTATGTTTATACAAAGCCAAAGAATTGCAACAAATCCAGAAAGATTTTTTTTGTTTTTCACAGAAACTGGATGCTTATATCCTCTTAAGTTTATAATGGATCATGGAAGTGTTGTAAGGTAAATTATATTTGTTAGTGCATATCCACTGCTGGGAAATGCACGCATTAGGATTTCATTACCTAGAGAAGATGATAGAGTTAGATTCAAAATGCAGAGGACAAGATTCTGCCTGAACTGAGGCTAGGAATCATTATACTGAATCCAGCATGTGATTGTCAGTTGCTGTATTAAATGGCAACAAAGTGAAGAAAAAATTAACATTTGATTGAATCAAGTAGTATTTATTACTGTATAATCATAGCACATCTTGACAAGCGTGCTGGGTCATTGTTGGGCATTTTTTAACAAGTGACTGCTTTTGCAAGAGTAATTCTAATTTTCTCTCAGCGTTCTTGATTTAGGTAACATGACAGCATGATGTTCCACAGAGGCTTGGATCAGCAGTGTTCCATGTCAGTTCTTATCCAGACAGGACCTGTTCTGTCCCAAAGATATCCTGCCAAATGCTTGGCTCTGAAAGCTATGTAACCTTCAGGACATTTGTCACACTAGCGTTATATATAAATAAGTCCTTTCAAGTCAATGGAGTTAAACTATATGAACTGTGTAAAATCTGAATCAGGCTGTTGAGACTGTTGCTCAAATACCCATTCCCTTCCACCACCTTGTGGTGGTGGGTATGGGCAGCTCCCAAACTATTTTCAGCCGCAACACTTGGCGTTTGGTATTCTGGGGACCATGCTGCCATGATCTGAGTTAGCTGAGCAGGATGCAACTTGAAATCAGCCTGGCTGCAAGCACACAAGCCTCTGAACTAAAAAAATCCATCCAAAAGGCTTCCTGGCCTGGCTGTGGTGCTTTGTCAGCACAGATAGACCTGATCTAGTAATTCTGCACAATCACCCTCTGAGCCGTCAAGACTCAGAAACGTTGAAGTCTACTAGCCTAGGAATATCATGGTACAGTGTGAATATGCCCACAGAGGGGCTTATGCTGATATCTCTTGCTCTGGAGTTATACTGTTATGACTTCACTCATTTAATAAGATTTCATCAGTTTTTCACCAAATGAATCAGGTCAGAATCTGTCCGACCTTTTCTAGGTTTTCTGAAGACTGTGATTCAGACAGCTTAATTGAAGGATGTTTGCAGCAACCTAAGGGTCAAACTCCATTACTAAAATCATGCAGTCATCTTTTATTTTAATTAATCTGAGTTCTAGCCTGAAACAATTATCCGCAAGACGTGCCTGGTGCATTAGACCTTTTCCCCAGTCACCTGACATTAATTTACTCTTTTAATGAAGTTCCTGGGTTTGTGATCCATGTATTATGTGTGCAAGATTGATCAAAGCCTTAACCCACAGATACTTTTTATATTTAGTTTAGGTTCACAACTAAGTTGCAAATGTAACCTGAGATCAAATTTGCCTTTGTGCCTGTATGTGAAATCACTACAATAATGAGAAATGCAGAATTTGTCTCCTACAACCTACACGTTTGGATGATAGCAGTCAACGATTCTTCAGTAAAATGGGACACATGTAAATAATAGAACATTTTAATATTTATAAAATGCCCGTTTTGTATTAGCAGAGAAAATCTTTTTAAAAATATATATAAAATACAGAAATTAGGTGTTTATCAGTAGAGCTATTTTTCTGCTTTTGAATTTTAACAGACTGAAATATCACTGAAGTTTCTTGCAGGCAAAATCTTTTTTTAATTATTGTTTCTGTTTTTAAAATCACGTCAAAACCCATGTGTTCTACAAGCCGAATATTTAGCCTGGTAAACAACTTGATCACTGTTTTTAATAGCATCTGATTACAACTCTGTAAAATGTTTGAGTTCATGCAGATTATCGGACTAATGTTTTTCTAATAATAGATAAAATAATAGTGCAAACCGGTGATAACAAAGAAAAACACAAAGCAAACACTGAAAAGCTGGACAGGCATAGGTAAGATTCATGAGTCAGATGTCAAAGTCGTGTGCCTGGGAAAAAATCCCAATGTTTTCAGTAAGGCCTGCCGGATTTGTCCCATTCTTGAGAAATTGGATTTCTTACAATTCAGTGAACTATAAATACATCTGTAACAGCATGCCTTTTTTATTATGGCTTCAAGGTTTTAGATTTCAGCAAGATGTTTTGGAGGCTTATTAACATTTTCCCTTCTACTTAACAAACGGCCTTGTTTGTACTAACCTGAGTAAGTGCCTCGTTCCCAGTTATGTGCACAAATATGTTAATATTTATCTATCCATGCAATAAACTGAGTATATTTTATAT
>NW_009258484.1:139754-147008 GCF_000687185.1 Egretta garzetta | reverse complement strand
TAATACCATTTTTTAAACCATTTATACAATAATTACTGTGTTTAAATTTGTTACCAAGCTGTCAAAAATCTTTCCATGCATATTTATTTGGAACAATTTTTTGCTTATGTCTATAGCTGTGATATTTGGTATTTGTATCAGGAAAAAAATAAAACTGCTTCTGTTTTGGTTACTGATCTGAAATTTGCCTTTGAATATCATGCTGTGGAGAGGGGTCGGTAATGAGTATGAAGAAAAACTGATTTCTCACATCAATGGAAGAACGTAAATTTACTACTGTGTTTACAATAAATCTTGCTGCTTTGTTCCTGAACTGATTGTTTTCTGGTCATGAAGTGTCCAGCACAGGGGTTATTTTTTAATAATTGTGGTTGTACTCAGGGCTCAGAGAGGGATTTTTATTTCAATTCCAGAACATCGGGAATCTTTAGATATCTGCGAGTCCTGTGTAGGCCGAGTTGCCATGTTCCTGTGTGCTGGGCAGGGTTTATTGTACCAGCCTCATTGACAAGCCAAGGTGAGTCTGCAGGAAGCAGTTGTCTTCTTCCTGCAGCACTGATGTTGCCAGCTCATGGGAGTTTTTTCCCCAGTATGTATCAGGTTAGAAATATATGAGATGTAGATGGTGGAATTATGGTGAAACTGTTGGACAAGGATAGAGATCGAGATAGAGAGACACATAGATATAGATATAGATATAGATGATATAGATAGATGTAGGTCTAGATATATAGATATAGATATAGATAGATAAAGATGTAGATGTATAGAGATAGAGATAGAGATAGAGATAGAGATAGAGTATAGATATATAGATTAGACATATAGCTATATATAAACATACTATGATGCAGAAAGGAAAAGCAGCTCCAAACCTTTCTCCTCTCACCTCATCCTTGTAAACTGGCCAGCACTGGCCTCTGAATTCTGTGCGAACTTAACCACCCACCTCCTTCGCTGTCAGAAAGGCTACACGTCATGGCTAGTTACACGAGTGGCACAGTGTATTTGTCAACTGCTGCAAGGAAGGATAAACCAGCAGGCAGTTTATCCTGCTTTGCCATGTCTGTTCCCTTCTACTACCTAAACTTGCTCATGCTCATGTGAATTATACTCTTAGCAGTTACTTAGAGCGAGCCGAGCCATCCAGTGTTGTATCTGTGAGCTCTGTGTTGTGATTTCTGCCAGGACAAATCAGATTGGAAGTGTTTCTGTCCTGCTCCGATATAAATAGCCACATATGATGTAAATGAATAAAGTTTCTGGTCACAGGACTATCAATAACCCAAAGGGCATTAATTTCCCACTCTGAAATCATCCATGGCGATCAAGTCATGTCCATGTTCATTTTGGCACTTGGAATTCTGATACTACTAACGTGTCCAAGTGTGTTCCAGCAGGTCCAGGATGATTTTCTGTTCGCAGCCCAAGCGTGGTTACCTTTCAGCATTTATAGGAGTCAGGGTTTTTTAATGCATCCTCACTGTCTTTTGAAAGAATGACTCAGCTCCTACCCCGAAAGAATTCAGCTCCTACCACTGAATGCTTTAGCTTTGAAAGCTGCTCGGTAAATTACTCTCGAGTGATTGGCTGTTTGAGTGTTTGGTTTTCTTATTACTTATCTCAAGAGAGAATCCCTTCAGAATTTACTTTGCACTACTCTTGTGTTGGTGAGTAACCGCTGACTTTCCAGTAAAAATGAAGGGAACAGCTGGAAGATCCTTAATGATGCATCTTGTCTCACTTCATGGCCAATGCTCGAGCATGCACTGGATTCGTGTTATCTCCCATTACCCGCATTTTCATGACAAAAGCTTTCCTGAGTGTAAGTTTACATGTAAAGCATGAATATGTAGCTGCACAAGTTAAAGTGCTCCATTTAAACGAGTGCAGCTGGAAGGTCAGGCGTAACAACTGTCATCTCTAGTGTCTTTTTGACCAATTTTTGTAGCAAAAGCTCTAACTCAGTTACCACGGAAGACAAGAGGAGGCATTCTGGATAAGTGCATGATGTATCCACCTCTTTAATAATATACTAATTTCTGCTTTTCTTCCTCTTGCATTCCCTTCCAAAAAAGCATATAATGAAACTAAATGAGATGGCAAATGGCAAAAAGAATGACAAAAGGTAAGCAATGTCTTCCTCATAAGGAGAGATTAAATAGGTAAGACTCGCTTCCACTCTTTAGCCTCAGAAAGAAATACCCTAGGGTATTAAATCCTGACTGTTACAAAGATGGTGAGAAGGGAACAATTCCTCTTTTTTGTAATATTTTAGAGAGGTTCTACCCAACAGAATTTGCTGGCTACAAGGATGAAATAAAGTAGGCAATACCTAATCATCCAACCTGAACTGAAAACTGCAAGACTCATTACTGAAGATGATGTGTATGCCGAACTAAAAAAAGAAGTGAAATTTGTGGAAGAAAAGTCCATTACAATCAGCTGTTTTTGTCAACAACTGGTTCAGAAAGCCCCAACCAGAGAAAGCTGGGAGGATTCAGGAGAAGGACCAAGCTCTTCATCTTCTCTTCCCTTTCTCTTCCCTACAACTCCACAACTGGGCACTGCCAGAGGCAGGTCACCCAACCCAGAAGAGCCACTCTCATGCCCTAACAGTTGTACAAAGAGCCGCCAGTCCCAGGCTTGGGATTGATAATATAAAGTACAAAAAAAAAAAAAAAAAAAAAAAAAAACAAGTGGTTGGTGGTTGTTTTTTTTTTCTTGGGATAAGAGGGAATGAAAGTTTCCATTTGTCAGCACCCTAGGTCTCCAACAGCTGGCCTACCTGCACCTCACATCTGCCTCGACCTCCTGCTGAGGACTGCTCGAAATGGTAGCATAGGTCAATAGCCTGTTCCTGGCACGTGTCCCGTGAAGGCCTATGGTCGGGACAGAATGAGGCAAAGCATCTGGAGAGAGGGAGGTGGGGGCAGAGGTAAAAGATACTGTTGATGACTTTATTTACCTTACAAACATGCTCCATTTATTCTCTGCGCTTTGTAACAAAAGGTTGAAAAAATATTTCTTGGGCTATCAAGTGTCTCTTTCACTGATGTATTTTTTTCTTATGTTTCTAATGGCACCAAAATGATCCTGGCAAGAAAGAAACATAAATACCAAATTCTTTAAAAGTAGTAGCTCATGGGGAAGTGGCTGGCTTCTCTTCCATTTCGTGGCAAGAGACTTGTATTTCAATCCAGCAAGCTACACTCTGCCCCACAGGGCCCGCTCCCCAGTATTGTCAAGTCTGTGAAAGAGATGCTGGAGTAGGATCTGGCTCATCATTCAGAACAACAAAAGCCTCTGTCTTCAGGGACAAAATTATATCGATATGGCAGGAGGTTGGCTTCATAGGAGGTGACCTCCTGTGCCCACATCTCATAGCAACGTCACACAACAGTGCCACAGACCACCTCATCAGCCGTGTGCCTTACACAGGCTACTGGAGACAGGATTCCTGGCCTCCCGTTGTCAGGATCTTGAAACACCCTCTCCTGGTAGGAAGAAGGGAAAGATTTGTATCCACCCTCAAAGAGCATCAGCTGGAGAGAGATGTGTAATGGTTTTATGGGCATCGGCAGCTGCATGTGCCCAGGACTTAGCAGAGGTGCTACATGAAGCCTCCAGTATCCCATGCAACCCTAATGCATCAGAGTGTGCGGTACAGCACAGGCGCTCTCGGGGCTCCTCTGCACCCTGAACGACTTCTTCCATCTCAGGTTGTAATGTCAACCACTAACTCCCCATGCCGCATGGGGGATGTGCTCATTTATGTCACGTCTTCCAAGACTTCAGAGGCAAAATCTCATCAGACCATGTTCACTTCACCTAAACTCCGCTCAGATCCTAACTTAGGTGAAATTTAGTAACAAGGTCCAAAAAAAAAACCCCAGTGGGCTGTATCATGATGGGTACAGATGCCTAAAAGTTGCTGAATGGAAGTGCAACAGAGGAGTGCAACTCTCACTGCTGGTTAAGGGTCTACAGGCCATGTTTGGCTATGGGAAAAGCTTGGCTTGTCGGCAGTGATTCTCAGGACAGCGGGCTCTGCGCTGGGACCTAAACCCACCTGCAGGAAGCACCCAGGGTGGTGCGTGTCTGCGGCAGTTTCGTTGCTAACTTAAATGTTTTTAACCAGACTGGCATCTCAAAAAAGGTGAGTTTCAGAGGCAGAACCCACTTCTTTCTTCTGTGTAGCCAGGATAAATGTCAGCAATTCAGTGACTGCTTTCTCTTGCTGACAGGCTTTTTCTGAACTAGCTGTATAGTTAGACAGCTTGCCCAGGAAATTCAGATTCTGTTACCAGACACTAGCTTGAAGAGGTTTGTGTGCACCCCTCCTGCAGCAGTTGTTGCACACATTTATTGCTATTTTCTCAGCTGTGATAGCTTTCCTAACCTGCAAACACCATGCTCAGAGTGGAACCATCAATAACAGCTTCTGTGTGAGCTCTTTTGGCTTGGTGCACTGCAGCTTGGATTTTCCAATTTGGCTCTCAGAATGAAGGTGCCAGGGAGATGTTGCTCCCCCAGGAAATTTCAGTTTCCTCAGAAACTATGCGTTTGACATCCGTAACATCATTATGAATGGTGAGCATGATGCCAACAACTCAAAAAAATTCTTGCAGCCTTTAGGCATTGCCTGTAGGTCCTACCTAGAACTGTCAGCTGGGATAATATGAGTTATCCCAGTCTCCTCACAAAGTGGCCGAGAAATTTTATTCTCAACAAAATGACTGGTTTCAAAGCATGACTGCAACATGTGTGCACACAAACACACACAGAATATGTTTTTATTATGATATACATTTTATATAGATTTTATTATGTAATATATATTTTAAACTTTACATAGCTATATATAAAATATTTGTGTGGTTTATATAGTATGCAATAAATAATGGCATATGTAAATAGTATATATTTTATATGCATGTTTATATATTTGTATTATATAATACAATTTTTTATTTATATGTAATTCCTCAGGTAAGATCACAAGGATGAAGTGTTTCAAGCTGGGACGCAGAATTCAGGGTGTATTTGCCTGGAAGGAATCAGAGCAGCCGGACCCACAGCCAAAACCTTAGAATGCACCTCCCAGAACTTGGGGTCAGGAAAACTGATTTGATAACCTGATAGAATCCAAAATAAGCAAACTGGTGGCATTCAGGACTGTCTCCC
The DNA here is from genome assembly GCF_000687185.1 of Egretta garzetta. Lineage (NCBI taxonomy): Eukaryota > Metazoa > Chordata > Aves > Pelecaniformes > Ardeidae > Egretta > Egretta garzetta. The sequence continues at coordinate 141,821 of NW_009258484.1, read as the reverse complement.
AGGCGGTGACTTCGGCGTTCACAGCTCCTGGAACCAGCAGCTGCAATCTCTACTTCCAGCTTGAGCTTTTCAGTCCTGGCCTGCTGCAGGGTGCAGGAGCAGCACAAAACATTCCTCCAAAATACCTTGTATTTGGAGAGCAGCAAGTATATGCATTGAGAAAAAAGAGAAGTGACATAAGTTCTCCAAAAGCCCATGTTTCAATGCCTCTTCTGTTTATTTTATGCCAAGATGCTGCAGTAGCAGGATTTCCCCCTCCTGAGTGCCCGCAGGAGCAGGAGGCTGGAAAATGATAACCATGGCAGCAGCCTCAACTTGTGCCCCTCTCCTGGGCTGATGGTCTCTTGGCTCCCCTTCTGAGACTGCTGTGAGCTGGTTTTGGTTGCTCATTAGCAGAGTGGCCTGGAAATGCCCCCCGAGAGGAGAAAGGCAGCGGGCTCGGGCGGTGAGCATGTGCCCCCAAGGGCCAGTGGCAGGGGATGCTGCCAACGGCTGGGCCACGTGAGGCATCTCTCCCTGGTCCCCAGACATTTTAAGAGAATCTTTTTAATTTGGTGAAGATATGAAGTTAAAAGCTAATCAGCTGCCCAGGGAAGGAGGGAATTTGGCTGCTAAACAAAAAAGAGCTGTCTGCTGCCGGATGCAGTCCAAGATTTCTCAAAGGGTAAACAAAGGTGCCGCTTTAAACTCCTCGGTGGCTCCCAGCACCCCGACAGCTCCTGGAACCAGCAGCTGCAATCTCTACTTCCAGCTTGAGCTTTTCAGTCCTGGCCTGCTGCAGGGTGCAGGGAGCAGCACAAACATTCCTCCAAAATACCTTGTATTTGGAGAGCAGCAAGTATATGCATTGAGAAAAAAGAGAAGTGACATAAGTTCTCCAAAAGCCCATGTTTCAATGCCTCTTCTGTTTATTTTATGCCAAGATGCTGCAGTAGCAGGATTTCCCCCTCCTGAGTGCCCGCAGGAGCAGGAGGCTGGAAAATGATAACCATGGCAGCAGCCTCAACTTGTGCCCCTCTCCTGGGCTGATGGTCTCTTGGCTCCCCTTCTGAGACTGCTGTGAGCTGGTTTTGGTTGCTCATTAGCAGAGTGGCCTGGAAATGCCCCCCGAGAGGAGAAAGGCAGCGGGCTCGGGCGGTGAGCATGTGCCCCCAAGGGCCAGTGGCAGGGGATGCTGCCAACGGCTGGGCCACGTGAGGCATCTCTCCCTGGTCCCCAGACATTTTAAGAGAATCTTTTTAATTTGGTGAAGATATGAAGTTAAAAGCTAATCAGCTGCCCAGGGAAGGAGGGAATTTGGCTGCTAAACAAAAAAGAGCTGTCTGCTGCCGGATGCAGTCCAAGATTTCTCAAAGGGTAAACAAAGGTGCCGCTTTAAACTCCTCCATGGCTCCCAGCACCCCCAGCCAGGGCAGAAGAGGTCGCTTTGGTCCAGCTTAGACCAGTCCTCACCATCCCTCTGGAGCACTCAAACCTAAGTTTCACTCTGTGTGTCCTTTAACGAGCTGTGGCAATCAGTCGTAGAAGTAAGTGAAAAGGAGAGCTCAAGACGCAAGGAGCATCCTACCTGGTGAGTCACCGTCACTGGCTGCTAATGCATCCTTTTCATGCCTCTGTCACACAGTGTAAGGTGAACCTGGGGCTTAAAATAGATTGGTGGGTTGGAAAAGAGAGGAAAATGTGTGCTTTAAAGAAAAGTAGGCAGGCCAAGAGGGAAAGGCACCTTTTTGTGATAACAGTTTCACAAAGCCAGGTTGAATATTCGGAAAGATCTTAATTTAATGACTTGAGAACAAACAGTTCTGTCATCTGCTCTAATTTATTTCTTTTTGGGTTTTGCCTTCATAATTTTCTGGCAAATATAAATTCATTCTCCTTTTTGCCTGGTGCTATGTTCTGTGTACCTGCACTTTAAAGGGAATCTGTCAGGGCCATGTTTATCTTCCTGATATGGATCTTGGTGAACTGGTCATACTGTGTGAATTTTATCATTAAGAAAAAAAAAAAAAAAAAAAAAAAAAAAGGAAAAAAACCACACCTGGTTTTAAAATTTTCACAAATTGTTAA
>NW_009258484.1:134371-139558 GCF_000687185.1 Egretta garzetta | reverse complement strand
AAAAAAAAAAAAAAACAAAGGAAAAATACGCACCTGTGTTTTACAATTTTCATAAATTGTTAAAGTACTGAAAATGAAACTCATCACAACTGACCCGGTGTTTGTCAGAGTCTAGCAAAATCAACCCGTATGGTATCAGTGAATTATGTTGCAAAAAGGGGAAAATAAATAGCCTTCAGTGTTAATAAAATCATTAACAGCAGAGATATATCAAACTGCCCATGGTCGGGGCTTAGCTGCTGCCTTCTTCCTTTGGTATCCTTTTACTTTATTACCTTCTTGTTCTCCTTTTCCTGTAGCTCCTTCCTGTAGTTCCTTTACTGTACTTCTTTGCTTCATGAAAAGGTTGAAGATGTTGCAAATGTGCCACCTTCTGTTCTTTTCTGCTATTGCACAGTCCCAAGAAAACTTCTAACCTCTGGAAACCTCCTTAAAATGAGTGCATGGCTGCACACAGACACACGCAGATGCATGTAAACCTACGTGTGCACACACCTCTGAACTGCCAAAATCTCTTTATTCACTGGCTTTTCTTTAGTTACGCTATTTGGACTCGAGCTGTTACAATAAACATGCTCACGGAGGGGTTTCCAGGGAAACCAGAAATTGGGTCAATTCTGGAAAGTAAAGGGGGAGGAGCAAGGTGATACTTCATCCAGTCTCTCTTTAATGACTGCGCTGGTTGAAGATCTGTATCTGCTTTTTTGACTTCTTAGCCTCAGCTCCTTCACCTCCGTGTGTACACCCACAGGTATGCACTTCCCTTCAGAGCTGCTCTGGGAAAATCTCCCTCCTTTCCTTTCCCTGATGCGGGGATGCCAAAGAGTTTCTGCCAGGGCAGCCTGGGCATCCCCACTTGCATGCTACCACAAAAAACAGTGGAATGGGGAGATCAAAATGCAGCTCCAGCACCAAAGTTTTGCTTTGTGTTTCATTACTTTTAACCCAGCATTTTATATTGCTGATGATTCCTTTTCCCAAAAAAATAACACAAGGGCATTTCTTACACCACTACCCTTCCATAAGTTTATCCCAGTATCTTAGTCTTCCGTTATCCCAAATAAAGCGCAACATTATGGGTATGAGCAGATTCCACTGCATAGGCTTTCCTACACGTATACCCTCTACTGCCATTTAAGGAGTTTCCATAACTATAGATAAACTTGGACTTTGGCAAGGCCTGGCTGGCTCTCCAAACTCCAAGGTATGAGAAATGTTTTATTTTCTTTTCTCTAACCACTAAGGAGTAGCATGCTACTTTCTAAAAAGCTAGGGCTCTGTTCAGGGGTCTTAGCTGCTTTTCATTGAGGACTTTTCAGTGGAAGACCATGTAGGCAGGAGATAGTTCTGCGTTAGGTGATAGAGGTGAAGAGTAGCACCCATGAGTGAGGGTAGGGGGGATGTACGTAGCCAAAGAAATGGTGTTTGTAGGTCACCTTTGCAGGCAGATAGGGAGGCGGTCAGGGTGCATCTCTCAGGGCTGCAGAAAAGGAAGGAATGTCTTTTTCTTTATCTGTGTTTGCATAAGGGTGTTTTCCTAAGCTCATAGCTGCCTTCTTCTGTACCTTATATGCATTATCTTGCTTTTTTATATGGCCTTGGACTGCTCTGTGTATGGGATCCTGCCTGTCCGACTCCTTAGAGAGGGAACTCTCAGATATCTGAATTGCAGATAGGTTTATTTATTCCTTAAGAGCACTGTAAATATAATTAAGCCAGCATTTCTTTCTACTACAGCCCCCATGGCAGAAGGGCCATCTGCAGACTGTAAAGAGGAATAAATAATAAGAGTAAAATAAATATCCTCAGAAGGTGTATTTTTTTCTCTGTGCTCTTTTAACCTCAGAGATACATGTTATGGCAGAGAAGCGAAAGACCCTCACTGCCTATTCCTTTGTGCCAGAACGGTGTTAGCATTCCTAAATAGCTGGCCTTATATCCCAATATCTTGAAGTGCTTTCGTTCCTATTAGAAGGGAAGGTAGCCCTCTGCCTACTGTGAAATATGGGGAGCTTAAAGATGATTTAAAATAATCTTTCCCCCTCCCTTCTCATCATAAGTGGAATTTAGCTGGAACAGAGAGTAGGGGCCCCACATTTTCAAGGCATCTGTTTTCCCAGATAAGCTCTTGACTCACAGGGAGTGGGAAGAGAAGAGTGTGGGGCAGTAAATCAGAAAGTCCATAAGGCGTGGAGTGGGGTCAGGCTTCTGACTACTGCAATAATCACTTCAGAAAGGGCGCAAATGAGATAAGTCCTGTTCTTGGCAATAAACTGTGGTGGTCAGCACAAAACATTTCATCTTGCCTTCCAGGGTGTAATGCTATGAGGCTGCTGTAGCCGGGCAGAGCAAGGTGTTCATGACTAGCTCTGAACTGTTCTGCCAGCTGAGAATGCACTGACTTTATAAAAACTTACCCTTAAAATACAGCTGGAACAGCACTGCTTTGGCTGGTGCATTTTCTTGCCAAATGGTAGACTAGGCAATAGGTTAAAAAGCTGGATAGAAACCTGGACTTGTACCCAGATGAGTTGGGTTTGGAGATGGTTGAGTAAGGGCTGTGATGCCGAGAGATGAGTGGATCTCAGTATCCCAAAGTGAATCCCACCAGGGGTGTCTCAGAAGACAACATGTGTTTGATTCTGAATTGCCAGTGGATCACCTGGGACATGTTGGGGGGGAGAGTATTTTTTTTTTCTCTTCTTTTTTTTACATGGAAGTGTTTAAGCACTCCTTAGAGCAGACCAGGCTGGGTCCTCCCACCAGGATAACCCATGAGCAGTGTTGATTGCTGTGAGGCTCAGGTACGCAGCTCACATACAAGAACCACTCGTCTGCGTGTGAATCCGGCGCTGACTCCCCGTTACTGCTGGTACCCATCTGGGAGTTTAGAAGGGAGCCTCAGGAAGCAGGACTGGCAATTTCACAGTTCTTCATGAAAGCTTGCCTGCGTGGCGGAGAGCAGAGCTGCCCACTGGATGGCACCAGGACTCTGTATGTACATGGCTGCCGGAGGCATGGGCTCTGTCCCATTACCAGGCTACGTGGTGCTGTGCAAACAGACCCTGCAAGATCCTGGGTGCAAAAAGATAGGTAGGAATGACAGATGTGAAAGCTGGCACTGAAGATGCAGAATGCTGTCACGGGTAATATTTTCAAAGGGGCGTGTGATCTTCTTATGCAAATGCAGGGGTGTGTTATAGAGGTGGGAATATTCTGCAGAGTACTTTGCATTCCTTTCCATATGGGCTGCTATTTCTGAATAATCATAGAATCGTTTAGGTTGGAAAAGACCTTTAAGATCATCAAGTCCAACCGTTAACCTAACCCTGCCATCCCACCACTAAACCATGCCCCTAAGCACCTCGTCTGCCCGTCTTTTAAATACCTCCAGGGATGGAGACTCCAACCTGTTCCAATGCTTAGCAACCCTTTTGGTGAAAAAATTTTTCCTCATGTCCAACCTAAACTTGCCCTGGCACAACTTGAGGCCACTTCCCCTCATTCTATCGCCCATTACCAGGGAGAAGAGACCAACCCCCACCTCACTACAGACTCCTTTCAGGCAGCTGTAGAGGGCGATAAGGTCTCCCCTCAGCCTCCTCTTCTCCAGGCTAAACAGCCCCAGTTCCCTCAGCCCCTCCTCATAAAACTTGTGCTCACATAAAGGGCAATCACAGATGTGGAACACACCTTTTCTAACCATAGGATAGAGGGAAAAACATTTCTTTTTTTTCAGACTGTGTTGTTCCAAAGTTTCCTTCATGCTGCTTCAAGCTGCAGCAGCAGCAGTATACAGATTTTGGAGGTTTAGCAGATTCTAGCTGCAAGATTCTGTGTCTTAGAGTACCTTAGCATCCCACATGTGACCCAGCTCAGAGGTTGATGCTGCTACAGGGAGTCAACACATTTTGGTACCTCAGAGGAGAATGCATGCAGCAAAGCTATTGCGGACATTTATAGAATAATACACAAGTAAATGCTGTTAATGCTCTTCTCCACTGAAGCTGGGCTTGATGCCTAAATGTACATCTGCAGTATACTTACTGAAGCCAACAAGCTTTACTGAAGTCACCAGAGAAAGGGGAGGTGTTTAGAAATTTTGCATTCCATCACATTAAATTCTAATTCTTAATGATCCATGATGAGTCTTTATTCATTTGTCACTGCTCGGGCAGAAATGTAAAAGCCTGTGAAATGGGAGCCAGCCCCAAATTTACTTAAGAAGCTGCTGCTGGTGGAAGAAAGGAATGAGAAAAAGCCTGTAAGGCAGAGCACAGCAGCCCAAGGCCGAGATGCTTGGTAGGGGCCAGCCTTGGCACCCCCATTCTGTGCATCACCTTGAGGAGGAGCCTGCCTTGCTGTTTGGATGGCAGAGGCTGGTGGGCTCCGAGTGCAGGGCTAGAAGGTGTCCAAGCCCAGGAACAGCATGAGCAGGTGGGGAATTAAATCTCAGACCTGGACTTCTATCTGAGGCTTAGAGTACCATGGGCACCGGCTCTTTCAAACCTGCTGCTTATTTCTTCTACCACACCAAGCCAGAGATGGACACAACAGGCACACACAAGGCACATAGGAGAAGGAAAGCTAAGAGAGATGCCCAGACATGGATGACACTGTACACTGGGTCGGGCTGAGATGGAGTTAGCTTTCCTCATAGGAGCCCTCACAGCACTGTGCTTTCTGTTGGCATGTAGAAAGGTGTTGATAACACACCAGGGGTTTGGCTGCTGCTGAGCAGTGCTCCCACAGCATCAAGGCTGTGTCTCCAACATTGCACCACGGGGGCAATGTTGGACGGAGCAAGATCTTGGGAGGGGACGTAGCCAAGACACCTGACCCAAACTGACCAGAGGGATATTCCAGACCATATGATGTCGGCTCAGAGATAAAAGCTAAGGGAAAGGAGGAGGAGGGGAAGGGATTCGTTTTTTACGACATTTTGTCTTCCGGAGCAACCACTGTGCGTACTGAAGCCCTGCTCCCAGGAAGTGGCTGGACATTGCCTGCTAGTGGGAAGTAGAGAATAAAATCTTGTTTTCCTTTTGCTACCATGCACAGCCTTTGCTTTTGCTGTTTATTAAACTGCCTTTATCTTGACCCACGAGCTTTTTTCTTTTCCATCTTATTTTCTCCCCGCCTGTCATGCTGAAGAGGGGAGTGATAGAGCAGCTTGGTGGCCCCTGA
>NW_009258484.1:114319-133783 GCF_000687185.1 Egretta garzetta | reverse complement strand
GGGGAGTTATAGAGCAGCTTGGTGGCCCCTGACGTCCAGCCAAGGTCAAAGCATCAAATACTGGCTGCCAAAGATCTCTGCCCCATCACCCCAAAGACAGGGGAGCAGAGGTACAGCCCCAGCCTTGGCTTTCACAGCAGGGTTGCAGGCTGGGCTGCTGTCAGAGGTGGCAGCAGGAGCACTGCTGGGACCACAGGCTGAACCAGAACAGTGCAGAGGTGTTCTTAAACCACATCCCTGTATGATGGAAAATTCTTCTTCCTCATTCAGAAGTCAAGTCAAAATCAAGCATAAGTGGCCTGGAAATATGACCCACATCATAAAAATACATAACAGGACATGTGCTCACATATTAGCAAGGGCAGATCCATGCTCCTTCTAAGATGTGTTGACTAAATAAATGAAAACATCCTTTGTGTTCTCATTTTATTTACGGTTTTACCATTTTTTCTGTAAGTAAAATGTGTAAACCATATAATCTGGGCAGGATGTGTCTGAAACAAGGACCATCAGCAGGGGTTTGGGGACATCCAGTCAGTCGCCTTCTGAATGCAACAATATTCCCCTCTGCACCTAAGCCACTGAGGGCAGCTGAGTTGTCTTCTTTCATATCCTTTTGCTGGAGGTAGTTTTCTGCAAAACTGGGAAGATTCCTGCTACAACCACCGTGTCCAGGCTGGGTACGGTCCCTGTCCCTGACAATACAAAGAGGCACATCGTTCATCCAAATAGCTGCCTAAAAAGCTGATGGCTGGAAAGGGTCATTGCTCCACGGCTAAATTTCTGCAGAAAGAAGAGATCAGTGTACATTACCTGAATAACTGCTGCTACAAAAGTCATTGCAATTTTACTCCTCTATAACAGGACAGCAGATGCTCTGCTGCCACCTGGGGAGGTACCACAGCACCTGATGGTGAAACGTGGTGCAACTGAGCAGCTTCTCTTTTACAATAAAACCAAAACTCTCCTGACACTCGTGTCCTGTCTCCTTTCCCCCTTTCTCTTTGAATTTCATCCTTGAACATTAAAACCAAGGGAACAAAAAAAGTAGGACAGCTTCTGATCTGCCAGAGGAGCTGACCTAAACTTGCTTGAGTACAGTGGAGGTTGGAGAGGAGCCTTCTCCCAGGCTTGGGAGAAGAGAAGCTTTCTTGTGTCTCATGTTTCCCCAAGTTACTGGGTGAAGTGAATGGTTTAGGTTTAATTTGCAGATCAGAACAAATCAAGCTGCCAATGGTAGATAGGCACACAGTGAGCAGTGGTTGTACGTGGTATGTGATTTTTTTTTTCTCTTTTTTTTGTGAAACATTTCTTAGTATAATTGCGCAATCGTCTGAAACGTTAGAGTATCTCCATTTAACAAGTCAGCAAATGCAAAGAATAAGGGTCAGTAACAGTTATAAATCGCCTCCCTAACTTTTGCCTGCATAAAAGGCTGGTTTTCCTTGATTTCATGATATGGTCCCAAATCCACAGAACTGGATGTGTAAACTTTGTTCTTATTCTTCTCAGCTCGTTAAATTTTTAGCTTTTGCCACTGATAATGTTCAAGATACCTTTTGCTTTTTTAACTTATTATTATCTTTTGCTCCCGTGAAAAAGAGAAGAAAAGAATGCCCTAAAGAGACGACTATGTTCATTACAGTCCAGAAGAATGGAGAAGCTGGGAAAGATCAAAATACTTGAAATATGTTAATTTTTGTAGGTAATGTGTATTTGTTACAGTTGGTAGCGAGGAAAAATTGGCTTGTCTTTGGGGTTTATAATTAAATTTAAAGAAAAGAAAGAAAAAACCACAAAGGATTGATTTGAGATTACGACTCTAGACAGAGTGTCAGGAGGTTTTGGTACAATGGCAGTACCCCAAATACACTGTATGATTTCAGCCAAGTGGGTTTCTTCCCCATTTCTAGCAATTCTTTGATTTCACCTGGGGTGAGAGAGCCACTTGCGTGCTCAGATACCTCCTCCCCTCCTGGCAATGGCCTGTCCATCGGCTTTTTCTAAACAAGGCTCTAGTTGGTATATTTATTAAATTTGACCTACATTTCTTAAAAGTGCCAAAGCACTCTGAGATTCTGAAAAAGGTAGTTGACAAAAAAACCAGGATGCATTATTACAGTAGGGTGAAATATTACACCAGTAGTACAACGCAATTATTGCTTGACCTAAAAAACCCTATACTGTCTTATATAGGTCACTTTTGCAACATATTAAACAGTAAATTCTCAGAAGCAGTGCTGGTTCTGAACATTTTACACAAATCCTAAATTATTTTTCTTTTTTTTCTTTTTAATTCTTTTTTTTTTTTTTTTGACATTAGTTAAGTAAAATCACAGAATTCAGCCTACCCATTGGTAGGAACCCATGAGAAAAAAATAAGCCTGGTTTCTTAATCCCCCCAAAATCCAGGCTCCTTAGCAAGAGCAGAAAAACCCATGGATATATTGGTTTTCCTCTTTTAAATACATTTTTTCAGAAGATACACTTAGGACCACTAAAAGCAGAACATTTGAAGAAAATATAGACAAAAAAGACAATTTTTCATGGCAAAAGCAACTAGAGCCTAGATTAATTTTTTAATCCATGACCTAGATTATGGTAAAGAAAAGAAGTATAGTTTAAATTTACATTTTCTATTCACATTGATGCTAAAGAGCAGTTATCCTGCTGTTAAGAGGAACTTTTCAAATTAGACTCACACTTCATGGTCTGCTGTTGAAAAAGGATTTCCAAATCTAATTTTCTGAAATGTCAGAAGTGAAATATTGCCTTTTGTGTTTGTCACAATTCCCTGTAAGTTGGCAAAGAGGATATCACTGCGGTGCTTATTTGTAAAATGTGCTTTGTGAAGCTGTCCTTTGTATCCTTCTGCCAGGCGGAGGTGAAAGAGTGCAGGAGGAAAGTGAAAGAAGAGTTTAGTCTTGTTAGTTTTTAGGCAGATTAAGGGGAAAAAGCCTTTTGGAAGCACTTCAAGCCAAAGAACAAAAACTACTGCTGGTGCTCAAAACACTGTGAAAGCCTACAAAGTTCAAATGAAGCTACTGAAAGGAGAGAGAGCATATATTCAAAATAAAGCAACTCTGTCCCCCTGAGCTCAGGGTTCACTAGTTCCTTCCTAAACATACATCAGTCCCAGACTGTGTTTTCCACACGCTGCACTGGGGCATGGGCCAGCTGGAGGATCAATAGCGTACCTGGTAAAAAGTGGCTGATGAGGAAATAGAAAAGGACTTTGCCTTTAGAAAAGTTATTTTAGGGTGCGTTTTCTGTTTTTTTCTCTTTCACGCATGTCCTGGAGACCTTCAGCTGAGAGAATTTTATTTTACTTTATTTCATTTCATTATGTTATATTTTAACGTGTCTTTGGACTGGAATATTGTGCATTATACTAGAAAACACAATCCCACCCAATCTGAAGAATCTGTAATACTCAAGAACTGGTGCAATATTCATTTTATACAAATGCAGAGACAGAATAATAAAGCGTAAGGCATTTTATGTCTAGTTATATAAATGGTTGTATATACACTTGCTCTTTTGAGTTTGTGAGAAAGACTGAGAAAAATCCCTATTTAATTACAGTTACTGGTTTATATTTTGGAAAGAAGTACCTTTATTAAGAGTCAGAACACCTCCTTACATTCAAGTATAAAATGGTTATGCAGCATATTGCTATAGATAGATGCTATGTACACACGTGTATACATATATTCATACCTCACAAGGAAGGAAAAGTGTGCAAATCCAATTAAAAACAAGCAAAAGCAAAAAATGGCTTTTGCAAGGTCCCTTTTAAAAAGGGATCTGTGTAAATGTCTTACTGAGAGTTCATAGATGGCTATTTGTATAGCTGTGCAAACAGACCTCGGTGCCCTGGCAAACAAGCCAGCCCGGACAACGGAAAGCCCCTCTCCTCCCCTCTGATAAAGACCGGCACAACAGCGAGATTTTGGTCAGACCCCACCGTGCAAAGTTGCCTTTCCTGTGATTTCAGGAGCAGGAAACCCATGCTGGTTGTGTTGCAGTCTTCTGCAAATTGTTGACTTTTCAGCTGGGAGAACTCCATATATGTTTCTCAAGGAAAGGGCACTGACCTTGCAAATGTTGATTTTTTTTTTTCTTATTTTTCATTTGCCTGGAGCAAAAATAAAGGACCCTTTCATACTTGTTTCTTTTTCTGTTTTAGTGACTGAGACTGATCAGTGATTGCGTCAGCCCTGGCCTTGGATGGCAGCCATGTAAGGCCAAGCAGTGGAACTGTCTCTGAAAACGGCAGGAGCCTTAGCATGCTCCACAGCTACTCCTGCTCTTGATTAACTTCCCCCATGATCCTCACTTTGTTCAATGCAAGAGTGAAAATTCCTTATTTTACCAGCTGCAAGTTTAACAAGCCTCTTCTGCTCCCCGGGGAGAACATGAGCCCTGTTCCCCAGAGAACTACTTCTTCCACAAAACCTTTGTCTTTTTCCTGAGCACAGACCAGCTTCATGGTAGAAATCTCTACTCTTCCTCACCACCTTGTTTGGGTTTGGGAGGCCAGAAGCCCTGAGTAAAATCATGTGATTTTGTCATGGAAATAAATCAGTTTTGTCAATGCATAACTGTAGAAGGAATGAGAGGGTAGGGAGGGCAAAGTGAAAGTAACTTTGGTCTTAACACTTCCCTTTTCCGATCTCCTGTAAACATCTCCCTAAGAGCATGGGCCTGGACCCTGAGGATCCACAGGTACCTTTCCTCACCTCCCACCTGACTGACAGTGAGAGTGGAAGCCAGAAGAGGAAGGCTGAATGCAACTGACTGTCTCCTGGAAAAAAAACTATGCCTAGAATAGGCAAAATTTAGCTTTTGCTCATGTGAGTTTGAAGCCAGAAACGTTCTCGTTGCTACTGCTGGTGGTACTTTCTGTGACCACCAATGAGCAGAAAGTACTTGCCATCTGTCTGTGTTTGTCTCAGAGGGAGCTACCACGCTTGTGGCACACTCAGTGTAAAATAGCAAACTGGTTTGCTGACACCTTACAACTTCTTCTCTTCCCCTACCTCCTTGCCTTGAAGCAGCTGTTGCTGGAGCTGCTTATGTCTGAAGAGCAAGGCAAGAGATGTCTCTTAGGCAAGGGGTGGGGTGAAGTGGAGGTCCCTTCACCCTCACAGTGCAACACGACCGTGGGCAATGAGCCCTTGCTGTGAGCATGACTTCCCCATACAAGTACCAGAGTGCTGCTTTAAGGCATCCACTGCTAATGATTAAAGACACAGACTCACATGTTTATCCCCAGAACTTGTGAGCAGCCATGTGATCATTTCTGGGATTTGACCTGCCTGTAAATCAGATGGGCATTTTTCCATTCTCATGAGTCAACAAAATTATGTTTGGGAGACAACGATCCAGTGAAGGCTTGCAAAAAATGAGATCTGATGAGAGCTTCAGTTTGTTCTTTCACCTGTCTTTGATCAGAACTGTTTCCTGCACAAACAGTTGTTCCTCAGATATAATTTTTTCCCCCTTTTTTTGAGTATCCTGCCTTTTAAGACACTATGTGTCTCTCCTGCAGTATGGAATGCCTTCAGCTGATGAGTCATCTTATGTGCTTATGCTAATTACCCTCTGGAAAAGCCCTCTGTCTTGACCAGAAAGGAAAATTGGGCTGAGTAGCTCAGACAGAGACATCCATTTTATTTCCACTTAAATTAAAGCAGATTAATGCCTTCAAGCACTAGAGAATAGGTCTGAGTTGTAGAGGCACATTTCCAGTGCAGTTCCTTTGGTGCTATCTCTCACCTTTGCTAGGCTGCAGAGATGCCTGGAGTTAAGTAATGACATAGAGAAGGGATCTGTTGCTTGCATATGTCCCCATTTAGAAGTGCTTTACTGCTTAGAAGAGCATTTTAGAAGTGCTCTTTTAGCCACGGTGTCTTGTTGGATTTTGGGATTGCCTTTGCAGTGTTTGTGAAAATTTCTCTCGGCACATGACTTTTAGCCGCTATCGTGTGAAAATATTGAAGCTGGGAATAGAACGAATGAAAAAATGTAAAATTGTAGCTTAGTCCAGAATGTCTGTCCCCAGGCTATTGTACATCACTTGCATGTCCATCATTATTGGTTGCATGGTTATGCAAGTTATTAATAAATAACCAGGATAGGTAATGTTCTGTGCTGCAATGTGCCATCAGGTCACTTCTTACCACCTGGACCTCAAGGGTAGATTTACGGTAGCTGTTTGGTATTTCTGTTTTGCAGATGTTGTAGAGTTTTCCAATGGAAAGGCTGGTATTTTTGATGAGCTTTTGTTCGCTGTTGTCCAATACACAGCAAGCACCATCGTAAGTACATTTTATTATTAATTCTTCACTCCTAACAAATCCCTTGAAAGAGAAAGTAGGAAATGCTGATGGTCTTAGTAGAGAATCAACAAAGCCTGTTTCTTGGAACACTGAAAATTTGTGCAACCTTAAATAGGTAAAAAGTAAAAAGCCTAAAACTGCCCTTTTAAGGCACCATTAAGGGGAGAGATGTCCATTCAGTAACAAGTAATTAAAAATGTCCTACTAAACGTGATGTTCATGCAGCTATTGCTGCTTGTTCATCTTTAGTTCATGACATTTACAGGATTGGAAAATCTTGAGAAAGAATAGCTCTTCTTTCTGTAATTGATTTATACATTCCAGAAGACAAAGGTTTCACAACTGGAAGAGCTTCAGGATTTTTCTGTCCTTATCCTCTATTTTAGTGGAGATTTACTTCTGTTGATACTGGTTCTTCTATTTGGATAAATTCCTGGGTTTGGGAAATAGAGGTAACTCTTTGAGAAAACCTATGGAGCATATTAAAGGTCCTTCAAATTGACCTTCATCTGTAGGGCAGAGGTGGGCTTTGTTCCCACCAGGATCAAGTGGATTCAGGTACCTGCCATAGCCAGAGGAGAGCTTTAATGAGATATTTGCTCAGTCAGGTTAAACCTCCACCCTTTCCATATCAGCCCTCCTTTGAGGTTATCTCCAGCCCCAAATACATATTTCTCTTCTTATGAGGCTTTAGCCAGGTGCAGACCCCTGCCTGCAGTCTGGTGGTGACCTTCAGTGACCACATCAACATGAAAACTGCAGCCCCATAGGAACTTGATATTGGGGTACCTGTGGTGCATCTGGAGTCACACTTCATCTTCAGTAAAGCACAGGCTTTGTCATCTGTGATAAAATCTTAGTGGAAACAGGGACTGAGGTAGGTTTTTTTCCTGAAGTAGTTGGGTATGGGAAACACATGGTACTGAACGTATTAGGTATATGAAACTGAACATTATGTCCAGAAAATATCATTATGATGCTTCAAGACCAGATCTGGCTTGTGTCTGGCTAGCTGAGATTATGGGCAATGGAGGCTAGTGACCACGTCTGTATGAGCTATGGCATAGGTAAACTCTTAAACAACTAACTAAACCACTGTAAGAAAAAGACCCTAAATTTCTGTAGGGTATGGCAGAGATCAAACATTAGACACTCTTTTCCATATGTAAAGACAGGTCTCTTGTCAACTTTTGCTAGAGCCAACACACTCTGAGTGGGTGATGCAGTGACATGTTTAGAGTAAAACCCCTTCAGTGCCATTGAGAAAATACAGTGAACACAGCTGAAAATGCAAATTTTCTTCTCAACATTTAAGTGTTTAAATGTATATAGGGTGCCAAACCTGCCTGACTAATGAATTAGAGAAGACAATTAGACAAAATGAAAACAATAAAGATCAGGATCAAGCATTGCATGAGGGTAAATGTAACTGAAAGAGAAGTTTCATCATTCTTTGTAAACTAGAAACATTAGAAAGTATTTTCACAAATGTACAGGTAAAAACGATAAGACTTTTTAATGTTTATTGAAGGCTGTTCTGTTTTTCTTTCCCAAGATCCCTATGTTTGTGTGAAGAGTCAGACCACCTGTGATGCATTTCATTAATCATATGGGAGGAGAGAGATTATTTTTATTCTATTTTCACAGTGCACTATGATTATTATCAGAAAAAAATGGAAGTAAATTTGAGCTTCATTTGAAAAAGTTGTATCAGTTTTATTCCCTTATTTCTATGCCCACCTTTCATTTTATAAATTTAAGAAAGAAGAAAAATTTTTTCAAAAAAGTAAAAAAACAGAAAGTTCAGCTAACCCATTCTGATATTGGTAAAATTATTTACATTTCATTTTAGAAGTCTTCCGAAGAATAAAAATTTTCCAAAAGCAGCTTTCTTGAGCTCAGAACTGTTCTTTCTGTCATATATATAATTAGACATAGCTCTTCACATAGTTCTCTGATTTTTATGTGTAAAAGATACTTGAACAAAAGAGGGCAAGAATGATAATCTACATTTTAAAGGTCATGAAATTAATTACCAAGAAGCACCAAAGCAGAGTTAAGAATAAAGAAAAGCAATAAAGAGAAAAAAGTAAATCCTAACCAGTTCAGCCTCCAACTCAGCCCTTCCCAGGGCTGTGATCTCACCTTCCGTGGTCTTTCATTACCAGCATTTCACAGAGACGTCTGAATGAAGATCAGCTACTTGAAACCCTGTACGCATGGTTATATAGGAAATTGATACCTCCTGCTGTATTAAAGAACAAACTGCCATAACGTAGGTGCTAGTACATGAGGATACATGACTTCATAGTATCAAATATGCATTTATGAATATCATTTATTGAATCTTAATGCACAGCCTGGTTTTGTTTCAAGAAAGTTGAGTTTAGAGAACTTTCTCTGAGTTAAACCATGCCATAAATGGCATTGGCAGTGCCTGGAATATATTGCAGGGTTTTTTCTCTCCTGTCTATAGGAACTGATCTCTTGTCAAACCTAAATGTGATGGTTCAGAATTTGGGGATCAGTCGGAGAGAAACTTCCTTCTTCTAACCTCTACTCTGACTAACAAGGGGGGTGGACTAGGTGATCATAGAATCATAGAATCATAGAATGTTTTGGGTTGGAAGGGACCACTAGAGGTCATCGAGTCCAACCCCCCTGCAGTCAGCAGGGATGTTTAGACATGAGTCATTATATTACAGGTACCAGTAATGTAGCAATTACTTCAAACTGCCTCAACCGGGTTAATCTCCTGTTCTGTTTTGGAAGAGCTGTGATCGGGTCACTGTCAGTTTTCGGGTTCTTAGTGTGGTATCTCCCTGTCTTTTGCTTTACAGGTACGTTAAGCAACACAATTAACAACTGCCATGGAGTTTGTTCTTTAGGGGAGAAGCATGTTAAGGCAAATTGTTTGAATTGTTGTTTGATGTGGGATGTGTCTGTGGAAAAAGACACATATACAAACTTACTGGTAAAACAATAATTAGCATAATGCCATAGACACAGCTCTGCTTGGCAAGAGGGTTTATGAGAAGCATGTATGTTAACACAGTCCCATACTTGCTGCTTGTGGCAGTATCAACAGATGTTTCTTGAACAACTAAGGGAAATGTGCAAAGATTTATGATGGTCCTCAGTTAGTTGGAAGATTTATTCTGCAGTCTTGAGCTGTCCCAGGAAATTCCCATCTCGAGTAAAATATTTTCAATGTTCCAGCATTGATTTCTAATATGCTTAGTGACTAAAGCAGAAACATTTACAGTAAATAAGTTATTTGTGAATTCAAGTAGGGTTTTTGTCTTTAAACAGCTTGTGCTTTTAACACATTTCTTCTCAAGCCATAATTATCCGGTAAGCCAGTTGATGATTCTTGGTCTCAAGACAAACAGTATCATAGAATCATAGAATGTTTTGGGTTGGAGGGGACCACTAGAGGTCATCGAGTCCAACCCCCCTGCAGTCAGCAGGGACACCGCCAACTAGATCAGGTTGCTCAGAGCCCCATCCAACCTGGCCTTGAATGTTTCCAGGGATGGGGCCTCCACTACCTCTCTGGGCAACCTGTTCCAGTGGTTTACCACCCTCATTGTAAAGAATTTTTTCCTTATATCTAGCCTAAACCTACCCCGATTTAGTTTAAAACCATTACCCCTTGTCCTAACGCAGCTGGCCCTACTAAAAAGGTTTTCCCCCTCTTTCCTATAGGCCCCCTTTAGGTACTGAAAGGCCGCAATCAGGGCTCCCCGCAGCCTTCTTTTCTCTAGACTGAACAAGCCCAACTCTCTCAGCCTGTCCTCATAGGAGAGGTGCTCCAGCCCTCGGATCATTTTAGTAGCCCTCTTCTGGACCCGCTCCAACACTTCCATGTCCTTCTTGTGCTGAGGGCTCCAGAGCTGGACGCAGTACTCTAGGTGAGGTCTCACCAGAGCTGAGTAGAGGGGCAGAATTACCTCCCTCGATCTCCACAAGTCCCAAGCTCAACAGTTCTGTGAAAGTCTGTTTTTTTCTTTAAAATTTTTATTGGTTGGACATTCTTGTATTATATGAAATTCAGCCTACACACTGGACAATCTGTTTCTATGTTGGTTTAGATTTCTTATTACTGCCCCAAACGTGGTACATTTGGGCACGCAAGAGACAATAACAGTTCAAGTCCATGGAGCACAGAGGCCTGTGCAAGTTACTGCATACTTCAAAGATGAGACAAGAAATCAGCTCCTATCAGAGAGGATCACCTTTAACCTTAACCAAAATAACAACTACCAAGCAATGGAAAAACTAATGGTGAGTCTACCATCATAGTGATATACATGTTTTAATTTGGTGATAAAAAGCACGCAGTCTGTACTAGCAATATGTTGGAACAGAGACAACACTGATCCCTAGAGACAGATGACAAAATATCCTTCCCAGTGACAGCAGCACCTTATTCACCCACCCAGCTAATAAAACAATGCCTAATAGAATTTCAGGGGTGATTGTGAGCACTCTTTTGTGCCCAGCAAGCAAGCTCAAGTTTTGGCACATGGTGATGAAAGATCGTTTTATTGCTGAAGATCAGTGACGAAATAAAGTTTAGAAGCATTTAATTGCTCTATCACTGTTTGTTGTTCTGCATGTAGACTGAAGAAAAGTCACAGGGCTTGATTTATTGCCATTGGACAGAAGAATGTGTATTTCTATAGCAGAAAATGGGTGATTGGATAGTATTTCTACTTAAAAAGAAATATATATCCTGTAGGAAAGGTATAACACCCAGTAAGAAAGATATAATCAAGTATCTTCTGTTGAATGGTGCTAATAAAATTATTTAAGCACTTCAGCAGATTTTGGTCCTCAGCTGTGTGGCTCCAAAGTTACCAGGTTCATATCTGACTCTGCGCGGTTTTTCCTTTTTGTCCTCTTTAGGTCAAGCCAGGGAGCGTGCAAGAGGATCTGTTCAAGAAGAATAATCGGCCGCATGTCCTGCTAGTCACCGAAAGCACGGACCTTTATAAGAAAACCACTGAAAGCATTCGCATCCTCCTGTCTTCCAAGAAAGGCTACATTTTTATTCAGACAGATAAGCCTATATACACACCAAACTCAAAAGGTTAAAATACCAATGCTGCATTTCAGATGTTGAATATAGATGCTATAAGAGCATGATTAGAAAAAGTAATAATGACTTGATCCTTCCTAATGTAAATCCTTCTTGTTTAACCTCAGCTACCTCTGTGCTTACCAGCCAGCCCAGTTTTTAAACTCGCCTTCTGCAGCCAGGGCTTCTGCAGGGTCTGCACTGCACATTGCAGCAACCCGTGTGGAAATGCCACCAGAGTCAAAAAGTTGTTCTCCCTTCTAACAAGAGCCAGACAAAATCTGCTCCTTTTCGTTCAAAAAACTTAACAATTACTTTTCCTTTGAAAACAAAACTGTGAGAAACCTGAAAAAAAAACCTCCTATGGCGTCTGCTTGCAACACCAGCAATAAGTTTCCTTTCTTTGCACTTTAAGACCACAACTGTTTTGTTACTTAACTATTTAATTAAGTAACAAGAGAGGGAAGTCAAAGAAGTTCCCGAGTTTGGTTGCAGGCCTTGACTGCAGAAAAAATACAAAAGCGAGTGAAGCTCCCTGAGTAGTTTTCAGAATTTGCTTCAGAAAGGTCTCAGTTTGGTCATGTCACATGCAAAGCCTATGGAAGAATGCAATTATTTTTTAGAAATTTCTCAGACTTCTTTTCATTAAAAGAAAGTGTTTTATCCTAAATTCAGTAACTCAGTTTAGAGCCTGTAATAATTACTGTCTAGAAAGGACAGAAACAAATATATGAACACATTTATTCTTCTGTTAAACAGTAAAATACAGGATCTTCATTTTGGACAATGCTATGAGGCCAACAGATGATACAGTTACAGTTGCTGTGCTTGTAAGTATACAAAAACCACTGTTAATGAGCGCTTCTTCAGCACAGGAACTACGAAAGCCTTCCACAAAAGATCCAAGAGTAAAACTGTAGCTATGACTCCTCTCCAGAAATCAGTAATTACACATCGTGAGATGTCCAGTCATTTATGGACAGTGAGATGGATTGAGAACTGGTTGAATGGCAGAGCCCTGTGGGTTGTGACCAGCAGCGCAGAGTCTAGTTGGAGGCCTGTAGTTAGAGGTATTCTCCAAGGGTCAGTACTGGGTCCAGTCTTGTTCAACTTATTCATCAATGACCTGGACAAGGGAACATAGTGTACCCTTAGCAAGTTTGCTGATGATACAAAACAGGGAGGAGTGGCTGATACACCAGAAGGCCGTGTGCCATTCAGCAAGGCCTGGACAGGCCGGAGAGTTGGATGGAGAGGAACCTAATGTAGTTCAACAAAGGCAAGTGTAGAGCCCATGAACAGGTTAGGTGCTGGCCTGCTGGAAAGCAGCTTTGCAGAGAAGGACCTGGGAGTCCTGGTGGATGATAAGCTGACCATGAGCCAGCAGTGTGACCTTGTGGTCAAGAAGGCCAATGGTATCCTGGGGTGAATTGGGAAGAGTGTGGCCAGCAGGTCAAGGGAGGTGATCCTCCCCTTCTACTCCTCCCTGGTGAGGCCACATCTAGAGTACCATGTCCAGTTCTGGGCTCCCCAGTTTGAGAAAGAAAAGGAACTACTGGAGCGAGTCCAGTGGAGAGCTATGAAGATGGCTAGAGGACTGGAGCATCTCTTTTATGAGGAAAGGATGAGAGAGCTGGGTCTCTTTAGCCTGGAGAAGAGGAGACTGAGAGGAGATCTCATCAACACTTACAAATATCTTAACAGCAGGTGTCAGGAGGATGGGCACCAGACTCTTCAGTGGTGCCCAGTGACAGGACAAGGGGCAATGGGAACAAACTGAAACACAGGAAGTTCCACCTGAATATGAGGATAAAATTTCTTTACTTTGAGGATGACAGAGCACTGGAACAGGCTGCCCAGAGAGGTTGCAGAGTCTCCTTCCCTGCAGATATTCAAAACCCACCTGGATGTGATCCTGTGCAACCCGCTTTAGGTGAACCTGCTTTAGTAGGGGGGTTGGACTAGATGATCTCCAGAGGTCCCTTCCAACCCCAACGATTATGTGATTCTTCTGTGATTTTTAGCCAATATCAGGAGCACGGAGGGAAACGTAACCTGTGAATATCAAAGTAGGAAAGTAAACAGAGAATTTTCTCTTGTTTAGGACTAGTATATGAACTTGAGATTTTGGATTTAAATATTTGACACCTGGTGCATAATTTTATGGTTTTTTTGTCTCTTTCAATAGAATTCGAAAGGAATGGTGGTTAAAAAGTCAAACCGGAAAATAAAAACAGCGTTCAGTGAAAATTTTGAAATACCTGACATTGCTGAGTATGTTACTGCTATGCCTCAAGCATTGAAAGTTCACGTCAAAATGTCTCTTGCAGCAAAACTGTCTTGAAGCTAAAAACAGAGTCCTGCCCTTCACTTCTTCCTGCTCTGCTCCTCTGTTTTCTCCTCTTTTTTTTCTTACTGTATATTGTCTACTTTACCATTTATTTAGAACAGCAGGGAGAGACAAGGTATACTAAAGCCAGGAGTTTTGCTTTGGTTACCCCTGGGAAGCACCGCGGCTCAATGTCAGCAGGTGACAGCAGGGAATCGAGCATGGTTGCTGCTCTGGAGCTAGCCCTGGAACCTCCATGCAGGGGTCTGTACCTGAGCTGGTCACCCCATACTCCCTTCTCTGACACTGGAGCTGTTTTAGATGCCTATGTCAGGATGAGATGTACCATGTCCAGGGCAGGTTTAGGTTGGACATGAGGAAAAATTTTTTCACTGAAAGGGTCGTCAAGCATTGGAACAGGCTGCCCAGGGAAGTGATTGAGTCCTCATCCCTGAAGGTATTTAAAAGCTGGGTAGACGAGGTGCTTAGGGACATGGTTTAGTGGTGGGATGGCAGGGTTAGGTTAACGGTTGGACTTGATGATCTTAAAGGTCTTTTCCAACCTAAACAATTTTATGATTCCCTGATTCCATGTCTCAGCGCTGTCTGTTTCTCTCTGTTGGCTGTAGAGAAGCCCAAGGGGACTCACACAGATGAAAGACCTCACAGTATAACGTCTAAAGTGAGGATTAACCCCACCTCCTATTAGCAGGATCAAACCATCAGGATTCATCCCCCTTACCTTTTGAAGTTTTAAGCTGCTGAGTTGCTTGAATTACCTTTCAAAATTGTCTTTCCCTCACCGTGGAGCAGAGATTGAGCCTATGTTTAATATCTTTTTACCTTTAAGCACCTCATCTTGGAGAGATGAGTCCAAAGTTTAATGTTAATATACTACAACTAGCAACATTTACCCTGATAAGGAACAATTTAGCAAACTGCTTAAAAATCTGCTCAACTGTATGACTACATTCAGGAGAGCACTTCTGTAAGGGCTCAGTTTGCAAAGTGTAGTTAATTACCTCTGATTTCAAACAGTCAAGCTTTTACTTAATATTCAGTGTGTTCTTGCATGCTAGATTGATTTTGACATCACAGTGAAGATAAGCTATAGGAAATATACGATGAGTCCTCTATTTCTGAGAACTTTTCAAAGCCAGTGCTTGTTACATGTGATTTGCAAATATGTTATCTTGCAGTTCCTCGTAAAGCCTTTCTGAGCATTCCTAGGACATACAGAAATACGTTGCTGGCTCCTCTCAGCAAAGAGGAATCCATTAATAAATTAGTTTGGGATGAGATCAAAGCAGAGAAAATATTAACATTTAGTGATAATTTAAATATATTAGCATCACAAAATATCTGAAGAATCCTAATTAACTACTTTCTGCTGAATCTGAACTTTAGGCCTGGAACTTGGAAAATTGAAGCCTGGTTTCATCAATATGAGATGTCAAATGTTTCTGCTGAATTTGAAGTTAAATATTATGGTAAGAGGACATTTCATTTGCATTATAAATATATGAAGTCATCACTGTGTGTTAAAAGATATACTGGAGTGATTAAACCTGGCTGTAGTTAGGTACTAAGGACAAGATTCACAGTGTTTCAATGCCTCACTGCTATCTCTGATGCACAGGGGGGAACTCTGGTTTTGTGTGCCTTCTGCTTATATTTGAAAAAAACAACTTTATTTTTATACAGACTTAGTAACTTTAGAGTTTGTCATAAAACATCCTTTTTTGGAAGGGTTCTCCTACTGCAGAAAAAAGTGGAGATGAGATTAATTTTAAAATCATTGCAGTTCTGGCTAAAGTTTTTGGTGGATACTAGAATGAAAGAAAAAGCTATCTATTTTCTCTCAGTAGAATTCAGTTAAGAAGTTCATTAGAGCTGTTCTTAGAGAAGCTTTTTTACAGAAAAGGAAGGCACTGTGGAAAATTAACAATTTAACAATCGGGGTAAGAAATAGCTTGATTTATTTGCACTGAAATTATGCTTTCTTGTAGAATTTACTGTGAGGGGGTTTTTTTCTTAAAGGCAAAAGAAAACCTCAGGAAAAATTAAAATCTAAGTTTTACAAAACTGGTTTTGCCATAGTTAGTGGGTGTAACAGAATAGTGGAGACAACTGCATCCTCTGCAAACACCTACACCCAGGAGGGAATTACTCTGGCTATATCCACAGTAGCAAATACTTTGGCTTTGTAGGAGCAAACTGCAGAGTAACACAGCTGATGCTGAGAACCTCACGTCCACACTCAGCCCATTTCAGGGCAGATTTACTTCAGGCTGCTTCTAGTCCAGGGCACTTAATGCCCATCAGCAAGTAGAGCTTATCTTCTGGCTTATTTTCCTTGTGAATAAATCAATTTTGTGTGCTCAGAGACTGCTCCACTGTGAAGACAAAGAATGTGAAGCAAAGCAGAATAAGGGAAGGTGATCAGGAGGTTTGCTTTAGAAGCGCACTGCTCATCCAAACTCAAACATCCTCTCCATGGGTGTTGCCACATGCCAGGAGTTTAAGGTATGTTTGAAAATCTCATGTCATAACCTTCTGTCTTCTTTTTTTTCATGCAGAACTTCCGTCTTTTGAAGTCAAACTCATCCCACTTCAGCCATACTACCACATCTGGAATGAAAACTTTGTGTTTGATATTGAGGCAAAGTAGGTGTGCTCACAGCGAGGCCGTTTTACAAGGCAGATAAGTAGATAATGAATTACGCAGAATCTTCCTTTTTCTTGTCTTTAAGAGCTAACCAGCTTCTGGCTTCACTTGAATCCAACTTTGATCTTATATACTCTCTGTTTCCACTAATAACTTGAGGCACCAGTGTAAAATGCCACCTGGGTCCAAGTGGTGGTGATCAAAATGGAACAAGATTTTCTGAATATTTTAGTTTGCTAGTTAAAAGGTGGCTATTTAAGATTCGCCTCTGTGTTGCTAGGTAAGGTCACAGGCAAACTGACAACCTGCTTTGCTGTATACTTTTTGGCTTAAACATCCAGAAACACTCTAAAACCTCAGATGTTGCTGTTTAATGTAATTCAAGTAGTAGATGAATTCATGTCTGGGTATGAAATTTGTAGTATATATGTGTGTATATATATGAAGTATATATATGAAGTAATAAGCTAGTGTTTATTTTAGGGTAATGATTTTATGCAGAAATGCTTCCAGGTGAATAAATACAGTTAATCAGAGGAGTTTTCATGGCCATCGCTGCTGACACGTGCATTAGTGCGCGGTAGCGTGATGCTGATCTGGATGAGACAGGGCTACAAAGCTCCCAGACTGGCCAAACCATCAGGCAGGGCTCAACAGAGAATAAATTATACTTGATCTCCTATCAAATTATAATCGTATCAAACATAGAGTAACTTAGAAGGTCAGACAATGAAAATTCAACCCATCAGGAATACTGTGGAAGAATCAAACAGAGGCTCGATTGAGTAAGTATTTTGTGCTGTATGGCTCTGGTATTTTTGATCCCACACAGACATATCTAAATTTGCTGTATGATCGAATAGTGGCTCAACAACATCTGTCAAGCCTTCTTGGCTGTTGAATTTTCAAGTTTCTTAGGAGTGGAAACACTAAATGACTGCCTGTTAGGAGAGTGTTCTTCCCTTATTTACTACTCAGCTGGAGTACAAAATGACTAGAAATATCTTAGCCACCTTGCACTTTGGGAAGATGGAGAGAGAAAATCAAACAGTTCTCTGGAGACTCAGTGATGTCTTTCCTTTTCACTGAAGTCACCACTCATGCAACTAGAGTTGATGACTTTGGTAAGATATATTTATATAGGATTTGTACGTCCAGGATCTACATGCCAGTCATTTAAGTGAAGTGGTTCCATGTGGCATTAGTTCAGATGTTATAAATTTGATTTACAGTTAGATTTTAAACCTGTTCTAAAGATGACTGGGTGCAAAAAAACCCAAAATTCATGGTATGAAAATGGTATCATATTGATGAAAGAGTATGTGAAGTTCCTCCACGAAAAGTAATATACTGGAAATTGGCAAAACCAAACTTAATACTGTAGTTTAACAGAACTTTGTGTTTTCTGAAGTCAAAGAACCTCTGCGTGAAAAGTTAGACATCTGAATTAGTGTCCCTGTGGTGGCTAAATTAGATCTTGACACTCTGTTCTCTTTTTTTTTTTCTTTTTCTGAAGAGGAATGAATTTTATTAAATGAGAACAGGCAGCTGGAGGCAGCTGGCCTTCTCTCATAGTTGGGAAAAATCTTTTCAGTTTCAAAGGAGTGAGGTAACTGGTCACCTTTTTGCTCACATTTTATTTTCTTTGTTTCTGTGGATTCCTAATTGTTTGTATCTTTAAAGATCAGAAATTATATAAGCAAATACTATCAAACTGAGTAGGTTTTTAGGATATTGCCAAACATACTGGATAGTTGATATGGAAGAAATACATCTCCTGAAATAAGGCACTCTGCATTATCTAAATAACACCGAAATATTTATTCTGTTTATTTCTCCCTATCTAGACAAAAGCTCAGATTTATTTCAGGGCAATTTTGATGCATCAGAAGAGTTGAATGCATAAAATCAGCAAGTAATATCAAATCTTCACTAGGAACAGCTCCTTTAAAAATAATTCAGCACCACATGGGTCTTGAGATTGATTCACTATGCTCGTTAAGATTCTTTAACACAAAACGACAAATAGGATTACATAGGGTTATAGTAACTAGTATTCTTAAATGTATTTAGTGTTAAAGAGTGGGCAAATTTACTGTACAGTAATGATGCCCAAGATAGCGTAAAGTGAACTGTGTGTATTTTATTAAATAATCAGTATTTAATTTTGAAGCCTGTAAAGCTTATTGTATCCATTCACTTTTAGTATTTTGACTATTAATAGTTTGCAATTAATTTTGAATAATACAAAATTACACGTGTGACACTGCTGGGAGGTATTTTAACAGTGAAGTTAGATTCTAATAACTTACTAATTCTACAGAATAACTTGCATAATTTTATCACGGTATTTCATTAAGTTTCCTAGGCAAAGCCCCTTTGAGTGTTGCCTTTTACAAACATACACATAATTGAATAGTATAAGAATGTCTTATCATTAAGTCACCATTGGATAGTTTGTGTCTATCTCAGTAGCTGATGGGGATGGCAGAGAGGAGACAGTCAACACAGAAGGAAGGAAAGATCTAGGTATAGAAATTGCTAATGTAGCGTACAGATAAGAATAAAAAAGCCTGGTCTATACAACCAAAAGGCCCTGACAGTAACTAACTTTGTAAGTGATTTGGCCTTTAGTTAAATAGACATTAAATATTAGCATTGAACTACGTGAGTGCACATGACTAAAGTGTCATCACTACCACAACCATTTGTGTTTCATCTTGTGTTTGACCCTGGAAAGCCCTCAAAACTGAGACCAGCAAATAAATTATTGTTATACTCAAACATTATTTAATATCTTTTGAGATATTATTTCTTAGATGTTTTCCTTGTATGAGGAATTATTCTCATACTGTAGGACATTTGTCTGCATTTGAACATGACACCAGAAAAGATATTTGAGCCACTTGGCTATTAAATTAAACAGTTCCAGGAAAGGTTCCTGAGCCCCAGAGCTTGGCTGCGGTGGCTTGGCTGGTGTGTGGCATGGGCTCGGCCTCAGCCATACAGCACTCCCCAGAAATTCCTGGAAACTCTTCAG
>NW_009258484.1:109728-114040 GCF_000687185.1 Egretta garzetta | reverse complement strand
GGAAGCACAGACCAAGGTCCACCCCAGGTCTGCATGTGGCCACCCTGCTGTGGAAGACAGGGGGTTTAGTAGAGTGGGCACGGGCTGTGCTGTGCCAGCTGGCCACAGCCTCTGAGCCAGCACTGCACTCTAATTTAGTTGAATTTACCTGGTCCAAACAGGGTGCAGTCACTAGATTTGCTGCATGGACCCTGGCACTGTATCCAAGTGGAAGACTGATCCTCCACGCACACACAGTTCTAGCGGGTTTTGTTTCTGGTGTAAATTCATCCCTGGCCAGCTCATGCCCTGTTGGTCTTCTGCCCCCTGTCCTTGAGCTCTTTACCTTGACCATGCTGATCCTTCCTTTCCCCAGCACACCTTGAGAGACCAGACAGAACCCTGTACTCAGCTCCTTCTGCTCGGCTGAACAAACTCAACTCTTCTAATCCACTCTTGCTCACCATCACTTCTTTACTTGGTTCTACTGAATAATCATTAGCTTTAATCATGATTAATTGATACTGTGATATGAAGTGATATCAGATAACTGGCTTTAATATTTTAATCCTTTCTAAAATTTATGTTATTGCAGCACTCAGTTCTGAGTTTATGGACTGTGCAACTCCTTCACATATACTTCACTACTCATTGATATAATTATTTAAGAGGAAAAATGGGATTGAAAGACTGGATACTGTTCTTTTGTCTATCGGAAAAGGTCTTAGTGATGCTACATGAGCCTGCCTGACTTTCATCAAAATCAATATATGGAATTCCTGATAATAGAACTTATTTCTCTGAACTGGCCATGCATGTAATGAACAGTTGTTTGGTATATTGACTGTTGTTTCCCACAGTTATTAGTTCTGGCACTTTAAGCAGCTTTCGTAAGACCTCCCTCTCAGTTAGCTTCACCAGTGCTGCTGCTCAGGTCAATTTGAAAGAGGCTTTGCTTAGACAAAAATAAGCCATTACAGAACTGAGACAAAGCAGGATTTCTACAAACAAAAGACACCACCTTGGCCATGACAGGTTTCATGTAGCACATTGCATGCTCTGCTGCAGGATGATGCCATCTGCCAGGGTTTCCTTAAATAAGGAGCCTGCCAGATGCAAGAGCATGCCCTATCCTCTCCCTCCATGACCTATACGGAGAGTTAAGGGGTGTTCTGGCCCGATACCTGTCTGGCAAATATTTCACTTGGAAGAAGTCCCTGTGCTGCATTGCCTAAATCCACAGGAAAGATATGGGGCAGAGGGTGTCTACTCTGCCTAATGTAGGTATTAAAATTTCAGCAGGTAGGATCTGACTCTGGAGGTCTTCAGAAGTACCAAATAATTCACATCGGTCCCTAAGACGATTCTCTGTCCCCTTATGCACCTGAAATCACCACTTTGTACGGACCAGTAAAAGTCTTCATGTTTGTGTTGTCAGAGAGAGTGATTATTTTTCTGGTTTCACGCTATTAGTTACAGATGGGATGCCTACAGATATCCTTGTTTTATTTTGGCATAAAATTGTTAGTTTGATTTATGCTTCATTTTTATTAATGTAATGATTCACCTCCTCACTTTTCTTCCTTCCAAAGACACTCTTATGGGAAAGGGATTCAAGGTGCTGCATATGTGCGATTTGGTGTAATTGATGAAAACGAGAAAAAGGTCTTTGTTCCAGGCCTGGAGCAGCAGCTATCGGTAAGTACTGGAGTTCAGTGCAACTATTCTGATTTATCCCAGGTGAGCTGAATATTGGCAGAAATCATTGAAATGTAGATCCCTGTAACACCATAGTCATACTATAAGCAAAAAATTTTTAATTTTTATGGCAACAAACCAGCAAGGGCTGTCACTTTTTTTTTATTCCTATTTTTGGTTTAGATTCAGAATGGAAAAGGAAAAGTTACTTTAAATACAACACTTCTGGAAGAGAAATTAAGAAGGAGTATTTCCACTCTGGAAGGGTTTCATTTATATGTTGCTGTTACCACTGTAGAAACTGCAAGTGAGTACACTATGCCTTGACTGATACAGTCTGTAATATTTACACTGATCTTTCTCTGGTGGGATCCTTCATGTGGGAAACCTTGTCCCAGTGGACCAATCTTCACTGCAAAGCTTGCTCATGCTATAGTGCGTGACAGTCTCATCTGACCCCCTTCTATGCACAAAGTTATCTCGGGCGGGATTCACTTATCTGAACACATATGTCCAGTACCACTTTAAATGCCCTATGTAGTCCTGTATGGTCTTCCACTGCTGCTCCAGCAGTGTTCAAGTCCTGTCAGTACTCTCCTATAGGGTCTGTCCCATACTAAACAGCCCTGTGAGGGTATCTAAGATAACCTAGTTTATCTGAAGTGGCACCAGGTGCCTGTACGAACACAAATAAATTACTCCCCTTGGGATCTCGTTCGAGCACTTGCCTCAGCCATTTCTACTCCTTCCATACATACCAAGTTATTAGTTGAGCTTGGTATCTTAGCTTGCTTTGTACCTCAGCTGGCTAAGCTGTCAGTCTAAAGGTGAGGCACATGTACTACGGCCCCAGTGAGATGCAGAGGAAGATCTAGCCCTTGCAAGTCCTTCTTGCCTTCTTATGCCTCCCCACAGTTTTATCAGGCTCTGATACTTGGCACAAGTACAATATCGTCCAAATAGCTTGGTCTTGCTGTTCTTCTGGGACATGAGCCTGGAGTACACCGATCCAGAAGTTTTTCAGTGGCTGTTTGCCTTTGTTTTCCTAGAGGACAGATAAATATTTCCACAGATAGTTACAAGGGATTTGTGTAGATATTTGTTCACAGCAGTGTTAAGCATATTGAGTAGGCCCCCAGGTATTTCAGAGATACCCACAAGTGAGCACCAAGTTGAATTGGATGTAGCGGTCGATGGGTTATTTGGGTTGTAGCAAGTGTTACTGTTAGTCGTATGAAGCTAAGGTGAGAGGGACAGCTTCATTGCTGACCTCTGAAGCTGAATCTGCAAAAACGCTGACCTTTCCAACACGGGTGAGATTTTTCCTGTTGTTTATAGGGAGATTGATCCCTTTTATTTTAAATATCTGAAAGTAAAGTGTCTAGTCAGAGCTTGATGCTCAGGCACTTGTGTAGTCAGTATGGAGAATGAATGGGGTGAACTGCACTCTAGTGCTGTCTGTTCCCATTAGCTATAGAAGGAGTCTAGTTTAGAATTTCTAGAACCCTAAATTTTCTGAAAAATTCTAAACATTAATTAGAATTCCTTAGAATCCTAAAATTATGTCCAATGCATTGCAGCTGTGCAGTTCTTTGCTATAACCTACTATAGGTACTTACATGCACCATTGCCGCAACACTTATTACAAGAGCAAAAGGAGCTGTAAGACCTCCCACTACCACACCAGTACAAAGGACATAAGATCTCATGGTGTGTGTCTCTACCACACTGTGCACACTCCCTCTTTCCCCCACAGCAAGGCTGCCTCCATGCTTGTGTACTTGCTGGATTTGGTATTAATTATATGCATGACAGGGCAAGGCTAGTGGGCTTTATTGACACCTCTCACAGAATCACAGAATGGCAAGGGTTGGAAGGGACCTTGGGAGATCATCTAGTCCAACCCCCCTGCTAAAGCAGGTTCTCCTAGAGCAAGTTACACAGGACTTTGTCCAGGCGGGCTTTGAATATCTCCAGAGAAGGAGACTCCACAACCTCCCTGGGCAGCCTGGTCCAGGGCTCTGTCACCCTCAGAGTAAAGAAGTTTTTCCTCATATTCAACTGAAACCTCTTATGTTTCAGTTTGTACCCATTGCCCCTTGTCCTGTTGCTGGACACCACTGCAAAGAGTCTGGCTCCATCCTCGCGACATCCACCCTTAAGGTATTTGTATGTGTTGATGAGATCCCCCTCTCAGTCTTCTCTTCTTCAGGCTAAACAAGCCCAGCTCTCTCAGCCTTTCCTCATAGGAGAGATGCTCCAGTCCCCTCACCATCTTTATTGCCCTCCTCTGGACTCTCTCTAGGAGTTCCTCATCTTTCTTGAACCGGGGAGCCCAGAGCTGGACTACAGTACTCCAGGTGGGGTCTCACTGGGACAGAGTAGAGGGGGAGGATAACCTCCATCAACCTGCTGGCCACACTCCTCCTAATGCATCCCAGGATACCATTGGCCTTCTTGGCAACAAGGGCACACTGCTGGCTCATGGTCAGCTTGTCATCCACCAGGACTCCCAGGTCCCTCTCAGCAGAGCTGCTTTCCAGCAAGTCAGCCCCCAGCCTGTACTGGTGCATGGGGTTCAACCTCCCCAGGTGCAGCACTCGGCACTTGCCCTTGTTGAATTTCATCATGTTCC
>NW_009258484.1:72952-109330 GCF_000687185.1 Egretta garzetta | reverse complement strand
ACTAACCGGCCTGTAGTTCCCTGGGTCCTCCTTCTTGCCCTTTTTGAAGACTGGAGTGACATTGGCTATCTTCCAGTCCTCAAGCACTTCTATTCTCCACGACCTTTCATAGATGATGGAAAGTGGCTCAGCAATGTCGTCTGCCAGTTCCTTCAGCACTCGCGGGTGCATTCCGTCAGGGCCCATGGATTTGTGGGTGTCCAGCTTCCTTAAAAGATCCCTAACCTGATCCACCTCGACTGAGGGAAGGTCATCCTTTCTCCAAGCTTTCTCACTTACCTCCAAGGACTGGGGAGCCCGAGGGCCAGCATTGACAGTGAAGACTGAAGAAAAGAAGGCATTCAGTAGCTCCACCTTCTCTTTATCTTCTGTCAGCAGGGCACCCATTTCATTCAGCAGCAGTCCCACATTACCCCTGGTCTTACGTTTACTGCTGATGTACTTGAAGAAGCCCTTCTTGTTATCCTTGATATCCTTTGCCAAACTTAGTTCCAGGTGACCCTCAGCCTTTCTAGTTGCTTCCCTACATGCTCTGGCAGCATTCCTGTATGTCTCCCAAGTGGCCTGACCCTCCTTCTACATTCCATGGAGCTTACTCTTTTCTTCTCAACCTTGGAGTGTTAAAGTGGAAAATAAGGGCATTGAACGTATGTTTCTAAACGCACTTAGTTTAAAGCAATCCATGTAACTGGGGTTTTTCTGGAAGTAGTTATGTGTAGTAGTTTAACTAGAAGATAACTAGAAGAATTTCTAGTATTCAAGTGGTTTAACTTGGAAGAATCTTAGATGGGAAACAGATGCTCAAGCGGTCTTGCAGGTGTAAAGCTGCAGATGATGATATTAGGTAATATTAACTCTCACTAGTAGTCAAAAATGAAAAAAAAACTCTTTCAGAAAATTAGAGATCTAAGGCCCAAACCCCTCTACTGATTCTGAGTGACTTTTCTGTTGGACTTTGATGTAACCTCCCCCCAGGAACGAACACCCCAGCAGCTTGGTAAACTGTGTGCACGGCCACAGTGGCTCCTGTGGTACCAGTGTGCTCTGTGTTTGAAGGCACCTTGTTCCCATCCGTGTGTTGGAGGGGAATTTTTCTTTCATGAGTAACAGCCCACTCTGTAGGTCTCCGTGTCTGAGCTGTCAAGAGCACACCCCTGCCCGTGCCTCTGGCTGGAGCACCGCACATAGCACTGTCCTTGCTCTCACCAGTCTCTGGTTGTGTTCCCCATCTGCCTGCACCCACCTCTTCCTCTTCTCAGGACTGAAGGTCTTTGGGGAAGGATCATATTTCAGTTTTCTTTACATACACTGCTAAAAATGCAGTTAATCTTGAAAACAGAAATTATGGATGCTATGGTAGTATGCAAGTGCGTAGTTACTGCTCCCATAACAACACAAACTGTTTGATATTTACAGGTGGTGAGATGAGGGAAGAGGAACTCACCAATGTGAAGTTTGTGAAATCTCCTTATGTTGTTGATCTGTCTAACACCAAAAAGTTTTTTGTGCCTGGAGCCTCCTTCTCTGTTGTGGTATGTAGCACTTAGCCAGCTGGGTCCGTTTGCCTCCATAGCAAGGGATTTGTATCAACCCCATTTATAAATCCTTATCTGATCCAGTGGGAGATCTGTAGGGCAGAGACCTTCAAGAATAGGTCCAAGATGGAGCTGCTGTTTGTGTGCCTGGTTTGTCTCGTTTCTGTACACACAGAGCGTGAGCAGGGAAACTGAAGTCAGAAAATGCTGTGGTTCTGTTCTGGAAGGCATCTGCGCACTGCTGCACTACAAGGGTTTATAAAACATGTAGCAATCTCTCCCTCACTTCCATATCAAAAGATCAGAATAATAATGTTCTATCAAATTAAGCCCGTATCAAATTAAAATTCTTAAAACTAAAACTGGGTATTGTCTTTTAAAAAAACCTGCATTTAAATTTTTGAGGTTTTAAACTTTACACCTTCAAGGTTTTCTACAAAGGGTTAAAGTTAGAAATTTACCTTATAATAGTTAAAGACAAATATCTCTGCGATCAGCTGAGATCAAATAGATGCTAAGTGAAAATCCGGAGCAGCTCTTAATCTGTGTTCACATATTTTTACCTTCGCTGGAGTTCAGACTGAGTCAGTCGCTATCCCTTTCTCTCAAAGCTCAAATTTTCAAACACTAATGTGTAGAGTTTTATATTTCTTCTCAGTTTATAGGAATAATTGCTTCTTGTTTGTGGGCATTTTTTTAAACCCAGGCATTTCCTTGAAGTGCTTCTGTCACTTTGATTGATGGCTCTCCTGCTGCCTCTCTACCTGTCACTGCTACTGTCACCTTGCCTGGAAAACCCCCAGTGAAGAAGACTGCACTTTCTAATAAAGACGGTCTAATCTCCTTTATATTTGACATCCCTGGAGATGCTCAGATGCTTCAAATAATGGTAAAGAAACCTCAGACATTCATGTTTAAAAATATACTGCTGAGAACAGCTCATAAGACAATTACAAATGACTGTAAGGATGATTAGTGTGCATTATATTAGCACAGATGGTGGAACATGATTCCTTACACCATCTGCACAGCTTTGTAAGATATGTTAGAGACATGAGGGGCCGGAGGGATGCCTCACTGAAGTGAAGGGCACTCTTCTCTTGTGGAGTGTCTTTGGAGCTTTGAGAGTACATCCATCGGTGGTAGTGGTGCTTTTTTTGTGGTTCGGATGTGCATTTTCCTGGCATGGAGGATGGGACTGGGACTAGAAGGAACGTCACCATGAGAAGTGACTGAAAACAATGAGAAGATGGAGAAGGAAAAGGTCCGGAGCAATACAGACAGTAGGTTACATCTGGACATTCAGAGGGCTCAATTATGTGCACAATACAAAAAGGAAAAAAAGCTGCTGAAGTACAAAATTACTTTGATTTTGAGCCATTGAATCTCATTCAGAAAAAGCCAAGCCTGAAAAAATATCAAGTGCAAATATAGCAAAGACAAAAGAGTGTGAAAGAATAAAGTAATGCAAATCCTATTTTCTGATGCCAGGTTCTGCTAGTGAAGTCTCAGCAGTGACTTATCTCATTTTCCAGCATTTTCTGAATAACCTGGCAAGATATGAATTAAGGGTGACATTCTACATTGGTTCCTGACGGACACTTTACTCACTCTTTTTTCTTCCCTGACAGGTAAAGGCTGAAGAGGGAAAAGAAAAGTTAGAATCACCTGAAGCCAGTGTCAGAGCTGAAAGATACCAGTCTGCTTCCCCAAACTACCTCAGCATCAGCATCCCGCATACTCTCGTGGCACCTGGAGATACCTTGCGCATCACCCTGAATGACATCCATCAGTCTGGCAGTGCAAAGATCGACTATTTCTATTATATGGTAAACAGAACAGTAGCATATCAGTAATTTCTTTTAGCAATTATACAACTCAGATCATCTATCTAGTTACTAATACATGGAAAACTGAAGGGGGTCTAACAAAGGGCAACCGAGATGATCAGTGTCCTACCACACCTGACTTACCAAAAGAGCTTGAGGGAACTGGGCTTGTTCAGTTTGGTGAAGAAGTTAAGAGTGAGTTAATAGCAACCTAAAATTACATGAAGAGGAATTAAAGACATAATGGAGACAAACTATCCCAGGTGGTGCCATGCAATATAACAAAGGGCAAAGTCTACAAATTATGGCCTGGAAGGTTCATTTTGGAAAAATCTTTTCACTAGTGATGAGTGCAATACTCCCCAGGGAGTTTAGGGAATTACCATTCTCAGAAATATTCAACACTCAACTAGAGAAAACCACATCTGACCTAATCTTACGCTAGTGGTGGCTCATCGTTGAGCAAGCAGTTGGATTAGAGATCTCCATAGGTCCCTTCCAGAAACTAATTCTATGATTCTGTTATTTTTATATATCTGTGTATATTTTGGGGCATGTAATATATAAATCTTTGTGAATTTTTCTTTTGAAGAAGGACACAAGAGTACAAATTTTAGTCTGTACTTTCTAATACAGTCTAGATCAAATAGGTCCATATGGGGTAATATTTGTCTGCCTAATTGTGTGGATATTTTTGAGAAATACTAAACTGACAGCCTTGAAAGCTGAAATACTAGACTGATAACTTCTATTATGTCTACAGCAATTTGATTTCTCTTAATCCAGATCTCATTCTTTTCCACTCCTCCCAGTCTGTTTTCTTTCCTCACAATAAGCCAATATTAAACACTGTTTTTATTAGTCTCATTACTGTAAATATGTTTTTTCAGCTATTACAGAATTGCTCACGTTTTTGTGGGCAGATCATACATATACATAAGATTCTGTCCCTGAAAATAGAAAACCTAATTGTATTCTAGGGCACCTTGAATAGCCCAGAAAATGCCTTTTGTGGTTAACTGTTGCTTGTTTCATGAATAACACATTTTTATATTACCTGCACCTGATGTTAGCTAACAGGTAGGTCACTGTTATTTCCAACAAATAATATCATGAAGGATCACTGAAAGCATTGGCTGTTATGGCCCTAAATAACATCCTGAAATTGGGCCTGAAAAGCAGTTCTATAGATAGCAAAGCAGGAAACAATTGTGCTCAGCCTGGGACCAAGAATGCAAAGTATTTTTTTTGCTGAAGGAGACAAATGTGTTCATGAATACATTCCAGGAGTGAATCTGTTGAATGTCAAGTGTGTTTAAATGCCCTTCTCCCGCTCTTCGTCATAATTTCCCTTGGCAGCTTAAAATTCCCAGGATGCTAAGCACTGTGGCACCAGTTCCCATTTATTTTTAATAGGACTCTGATATATAGGAATAATTGCATCTCTAGGAGTTAAATTTAGGTTTGGGGTTTTATTTTAATTGGATGACTTAGCATAGGAATTGGTGCTGCCGGCCTCCAGGAAGGTGCAGTGCTGGGCAGGCAGGGTGGGTGGGAGGAATGGTGGGAGACGCTGCTGAAGCTCAGCAGTGAAGGTTTCTCCCAGACTTTGGTCACCTAAATGAAGGCAGTGAGTATTTTAGACCAGGCTTTATTTCAGACGATGGCTCTATTTCTTCCTGAAGCCCATTCATTGTGCATTTAAGAAAGCTGTGTGTATTTTGTTCAGGGAAGAGCACGATCAGTCCTGCTGCTGTGTCTCTTTTCCACTCCTCTGACAATCCATGAATATAACTAACATAACATGAGAAGAACTGAATTAAATAGTGCAAGATGGGCTGAAATCAGTTAAGGGCCAGGCTATGATACTTTACACTAAATAATACTTTTTGAGTGAAATATGCTGCTCCAAACCCTCAACAGCATCTGAAAGATTCAATACTGATGACAGATTAAATAAAGCTGATTGATACCCTCCTGGGGGTGATGACCTGTTAATGTAGAAGACAAAAATAAGACTGCCATCTGGGATCCCCTTTTCAAGCTGTAAGACTGGAGTGAGGGAGATCAATTTCTGTTCAAACCTGGGCCACAGGACCGGTGCAACAGAGGTTTGCCACCATGCTCCTGTGCTAGAGGCACTGCATGCTAGTCTTCTCCAGGCTGCTGGTACACAGGTTGGGAATTAAAGCTATTAGGTGCCATTAGAAGAGAATAAATTCTAACCAGAAACGGACTCAGAAAATTCTGTATATGTATACGAAACCATGAAACATAATGCCCAATATAATGTGTATTCAAAATACTTGATTTCTGATTGTTTCTGCCTTGCAGGTTGTGGCAAAGGGACAAGCTGAGATTTTGGGGAGGGTCGCCTCCTCAGACAAAATAATAAGACTTAAAATCAATGAGAGGATGGTGCCTGCCTTTCGCTTTTTAGCTTACTACTTCATTAAGAATGAGGACCGTCAAGAGATCATCGCTGATTCTGTATGGGTGGACGTTATGGATGTCTGTGAAGGAAAGGTAACTTTCAAAGCAAGTAGCTTCTGTTATTGAATGCCAAAATAAAATAAAAAAAACATGGGGTATCAGCTGAGTGAGTGCAGGGCTGGGGTTGAAAAGTGAAAGACATGAAGTAAATTTTCATTTTTATTGAAAAAGGGAGTCTTCAGGGTTCTTGCTAAAAGGTATAGCTGGGAAAGGCTCCCAGGAGTGACAGCAGAGATAGCCTTCTTCTGTAAGACGGATTGTGCCTCAAAGAGATGAAAAATATAGTTTCATGCAAATAAACCCTCCTCTGCAAGTGACTATGTATTGGAAAACTGCAGGGAAACACCAAAAGAATTGTTGAGGGACAGACTCTCTTTTTTTTTTTGTGGGTCTGTAGTGAGGTTCATCAAATGGAAGGAAATGAAGCAATCTATTGGATAAAAAGTGAATTTGAAGTCATTTTTCACGATTTTTGATTCCTGTTAAAGGTAATTTTCTGAGATTTTGTAGCACTTCAAAAGAACTTTAAAAAAAGTAGTTTACATTAGAATATGAAGTGCAGACAAAACAGAAGTCCCTCTAAGCCTTTCTTTCACCTTCCTCCTCCTCCTTTTTGGTACCATAAAGTAAAAAGGAAAAAATAAGACAACAGAATTTTTCCCAGTAGCATGAAATACAACTGCTGAAAAGTGTCAGCCATCTTAAATTATTTTTTCATCCCTGAAAACGTTTGTTTTGGAAAAAGAAGTTAATAGTCCATTGGGGGAAAAGTTTGCAAGAAAAATTATCCACCTCTAACACACAAGCCAATTCTTCACTGATTAGATGACAAAACACAGGAACATTATGTTGGCATTTCTGTCAATGATTCCCTATTAATCTCATCATCACTGCAACTACTTCCTCCCAAACCACAGAAGTGTTCACATCAGGTATTCACCAGATCTGAACTCAGTCACATTGAAAAATCCAAGTGTGAGATAGAAAGGAGGTAGTACTATTACAGAATGGTTTAAGTCTGTTCATTTTGTACGTTAATTAGTCTTTTACTGTATTTTATGGTGATTTTGTTCCCACTGGAAAATGATACTGAAGGGCCTAGTTCAGCAAAGCCCTTACACATACTTTAATTCCCATTGGTGCCTAAGTGTCATTGAAAGGCAGCATCCAATATCATGTGCAGACACATCCTTTAACACCCCATGTTGTCCTCCAGTGGGAGGTATCTGCATCTACATCTTCCAGAAGGCAGGATCCCAGGCAGAAACACTGCAAAACAGGACCATCCCCAGCCTCTAACTGCTGACAGTCACAGCTGATGGTATTCCCTGCCCAAAGAGTCTTTGCTTTTCATTAACAAATGTTACATTTTTGTTTCAATATTTTCTATTTAGATTAACGTGAGAACGGAACGAGAGATATATGAACCAACAGACAGCGTCAATTTGCTGATTGAAACGGACCATGCGGGAACAGTGGCCTTAGCTGTGGTTGATAAAGCAGTTTTTATTCTGAACAAGAAAAATAAGCTTACAGCCAAAAAAGTAAGATACCTGTAAGAAGAAATATCATATCTACTAGTCAAGCAAACTTTTTCAGGACTAATGAGAGCATCAAAATGTAATTAACGGCTATTAATTGCTTAATCACAGCTTTGTTAAGCTTGAAAACATTTTTGCTTTTGCAATTTAGGATCTATTTAAGTTGAATGATATATGTAAGTCAGGGATTTCCATGCTGCAGCACACAAGTTTGTAAATTAAAAAAGCATTACTTGAAAGCATTCCCCAGCTAAAACATCCCTCAGCTTTAATCTCAGTTTCCAAATGCAGCTTGTGCCACCAGTTTGTCTTGCTTCTGTGAGTCAAAGACTATAAGAATTTTTTATATATGTATAAAAGAAAAACCTTTTACAAGTGCATATAGTCCTTCTACGCTATTTTATTTGGCAGGTATTTAATGCTATGAATTCATATGATCTTGGATGTTCTCCTGGTGGTGGTGCAAATAGTGCTCAAGTTTTTACTGATGTTGGTCTGGCCTTTTTATCAGATACAATTAAATCCAACATTCGGGAAGGTAAGCACAATCTGCCCTTTACTTTAGATGTCTGTGCAAGACCACTATAGATCTGGGGAGGATGACTGCTTAAAAATGAGAAACATTTTATTATGATGTTGTAAGATCTCCCTTGCCTGTGGATTTTTCTTCTTCTGTTCTTCCATTGGGTGCTGGCAGCTCAGAAAGCCTGGATCTTGGCTGCTGGTCCTTTGGTGTCCAGCTCAGCTGGGGCAGGCAGCAGTTGGCTAGGGCTGTAAGGTAACTCGGCAAACTGTGGCTCTTCTGTGAATGAGATGAGTCCTAAGATGGGTCTTCCATGAATGACCTAAATGATCAGGCTGTTACTGTCATAGTAACATGACCAAGCTCTTCTGTTCTGCTTTCCCAGGCTATAAATGTTCCCAGGTTAGCAGAAGACAGAAGAGGGATTTGGATTTTCAGAAGAAAATGTCAGGAATCGGTATGTCTGCTCATCTGGGTGGCCTGAAAGGCTTGGCAGGGTGAGGCAAAGCAAACTGGATGGGATCTAGGGGGCAAGAAGTGATGAGATAGTAAAGGATAAGATATTCATAGTCCTAGTTCTTGCTTTAAGTGACATAACATAGGACAAGTATACTACGCCATGTGACCTGGTGCACCATCTATCAAAACAACTGAAAAATCAAAATCAAAGAGTACCCAGCTGCAAATGGAAACTAATTCACCATTTTATAATACCAAATTTTAAGTACTTCTACTAGATATCAAGTTATAGAATCAGTCATGGCTTTAAAGTTTTTCAAAATTATTTATGTGGCCAGAAATTATTTTATAGGTCTTATTCTTTTTCTTGACATTCTGCTTTGAATTTGTGCCAGCTTTGGTACTTCATGCTCCTATTAAAAGAAGGGCTAGTATAATATTTGGTCTAAATTTAAAAATAAAAATGTGTACACAAATTGGTATTTCCTTGTCAGAAGACATGAAGGCTTGAAGCTGGGATCTTCCTTTGAAATCAATCTCTTCATTTAAGAATGAGAATACTGCCATAGCTATTTCTATCAAGTTATCTAATTCCAGTGTGCCAAGGAGGAATTTTTAATTCACAGGCTGAATTTGAAGAGAGATCTTAGAATAGGGTATCTAGGATGCCGTAGGGCCTATGCTTTCCTCCTGTGTTTGTGGACTGTTTTTAGGATGGAGAACAGGTCCCCAGCTGAAGGTAGACCATTGCAATAGCAACTAACATTAACTGCTAAGAATGACAGGAATGGGCGCAATGAACACCTTTACACTTATTGCTACTTCCACTGCACTAATGCTGGTCTTTAATTATATTGCAGTCAGCAAATATCAAAACACTGATCTACGAAAATGCTGTGAAGATGGGATGAAATTAAATCCCATGAGGCTTCCTTG
Source organism: Egretta garzetta (assembly GCF_000687185.1). Lineage (NCBI taxonomy): Eukaryota > Metazoa > Chordata > Aves > Pelecaniformes > Ardeidae > Egretta > Egretta garzetta. Next base: position 100,014 of record NW_009258484.1, on the reverse strand, counting down.
TGCGAAAAGGCTAACAAAGGTGGCTGGCTCCCCCAAGTGCAGAAACGCCTTCCAGGACTGCTGTGAGAAAGCCACAGCCCTCAGGAACGAGGCGAAGAAGAGGATCAGAGTGGGCTTGGCACGATGTAAAGAATGGTGGCATGCAACTGTCTAAGGAAAAATACCCTTCATATGGTGGCAAGGGAGGGTTAAGTAGCATTTAATACTGTGGGGCTGAGAGGAATGTTTTCACATCACCATTTCAATGAGCCTGGTATAGTGCGGCACCCACATGCCATTGCATCTTCATGACTGTACACTGTGAAGGTGGGAATGGGATGGGATGACTTCTTGGGGTGAAGAAAAGGAATTGCTTTAGCCACCAGTGGCCCCAGGAGGAGATGTCAGCCCCTGTCTGCACCTCCAGAGGCTGCAAACAGTGGAGCAGAGGAGGGGGTGGTTCTCTCCGTTCAGGGGTCTGAGTGATCTTGCATTCATGACTATTTCATTAGTGGTACTATTGTTATACTTCCTCCCAAGTACCTCCAAAACACTACTCGATGAGCAGAGGCCACTTCAGCCTCTCAGGAACAATTTTGTGTCTTTCTTTCTTCTCCCCAAAGTCTATCTCTGATCACACAAGAGCTCATGTCACCAAAAAAAAAAAAAAATTGTGCTGAATATGACCATAGGTGATTTCTGATACCGTTTTTCTCAGAGCTCCCCTTTTCATGCTCTGTCTGTCACAAAAGTGGGACTGTAGGAACATCTTTGCTACACGGTACTAAAGGGGAATGTTTTTCTTGTTTGGCAGTATATAGTTACTGAACTTGGACAGAAGAATCATCCTTTTGTTCAATGATAATCTTTGGTCATTGCTTCTCTTTTTTGAGCATTTCTTTTTTAATGCACAAGATGAAAACCAGATGAAGTCTTCATTCAGAGTATTTTTCATGCTGCCTTCTCTCTCCTGAACTGAATCCCTGCAAGACAGTGCAAGGTCAGCAGCCAAAGACTTCAGAACAGAAACCCCACTCTTGTTTTACAGACTATGATGAATATGACGAAATGTTTGATGAAACCTCTGTCAACTTGCGGAGCTATTTTCCTGAGAGCTGGTGGTGGAATTTTGAAGAAGTGAAAAACCCTGGAAAACATAGGTACTATATTACCTGGCTAAGTGAATATGTCTAGATTTGTACAGCAAAATGTATATAAATATCAGCTTTATATGTTACCTGATACAGAGGACTTCAGAATACTTGCAAGTACTTTGTCTCCACAACTGAGGGAATATTTTTTCCCTTACAATACTCAAACTTCAGCAAATGTCGATGTTTACATTTTATACATCCTTCCTAATGATTTTATTTTGTTTTTCTTAGTGTTAAAAACTTTGCTCCTGACTCTATAACTACCTGGGAAGTTCAGGCAATAAGCATATCTCCCCAAAAAGGTATAAGTATTGGGTAGTTTACTTGGTTTATTTGTACGGATGAATAGAGAATGTTTATTTTTTAAAACAGAGATACAATGTTATGTTGACAGAGTGAGACAGTCTGCACTGAAAAACACAAAGTGTTTTGATTATGGCATTTACTCCTCTCTTTTATGCCATATTAAGGCCCAGCTAGAATTTAAGGGATTATATATATATAAATAAACAACATGAAGTGAGCTCTGAAGGAGGATGGATTATACAATCAAAACTGTCTCCTATTCTATCAAAGTAATAAACCATCTCATTTTAGCTTCCACACGTCCAGGAAGCCACAAGAAAGGTAGCAGTAACAACACAGCTTTTATTTTAATATTTCTGGGAGTGAGTTCTGTCCGTCCCAGAGAAACATGAAAGTTTGTGGTCTTTGGAAAGCCAGAGAAGAGCACCAGGAGTCTAGCAGAGGATCAGTAAGGGCTGGACACCAGAGGTCAGGTTCCCAGGTGCTGCTCTCCAGGAGCTCCTGGGGGTTGACCAGGACGATGCAGGAGGGCCAAAGGGTCCACCTGGTACTGACCACTCCCCTTCGGAAAGGGAGGCTCATCCAGGGGTGCAGTGATGGACATGGAATTTATTTACAGAAAGCAAGGAAAGGTCATTGTGTTTAAACATGGCCTTTGCAGGAGAGCTGGGCCACATTTCACTCACAAAAGCTATAAACACTTCTGCAAATTTTACCCATTGAAAAACGTGGCAGGGACTCCAGAGAGCAAATCATCTACTGCTGAGATAGGTCTCCAGCGCAGCTGAGTTGAAATGTTTTCTGGATATGGTTGTCTCCCTCTCCTGCTCTTGACCTCAGGGGACCCCAGGCAGTGAGATTTGATTAGGCATTTAACTTTATATCAGCTGATGCTGTGTGTGTAATTCTCAACTCTGTTTTTTTCTCTTCCCAGGATTTTGCATAGCTGACCCCCACACTTTTGCAGTTTTCAAAGACTTTTTTGTATCCCTAAGATTACCATACTCCGTCAGACGACATGAGCAACTAGAAATAAGAGCAGTGGTTTACAACTACCTGTCCAGCGATCTCCAGGTAGTATTACCACCAACTGCTGTGCTAGACACATCTAGCTAGCTAGATGTATAGCTATGTAATAATTTAATGTAAATGACCCAGCCACCTTTCAGTGCCCTCCTACCACCCAGGCACCGCAATCCCATTTTGAAAGTCTCCCCAAGGACAGGATCCAGTTCTACTTGCTAATCAAACTTGCTGTATAAAACAGATTTTATTTACCATATTACATAGCCAAATTCTTGTCTTGGGGTATGTCTTCTCCCTCTTCTTTGAAGCAACCAGCTTTTTTGCTGCCTGCCAATCTGGGCAACACCCAGCTGCTGATAAACCAGGTACACAGGATAGAGAGGTAAATTACGAACACACAGTCCAATGTATTAGCTACAAAATTCATTGTGCATATAACGCAAAGCCACTTTTTGTCTGCTTGTGACATCTATCCAGCTCTGCATATGGCTGCAGTTGTCACTGCTTAGGGCCTCCATCATCCTCAGGCTGGTGCTCTTTTTTCATCTCTTCTTATCTTTCAGCCAGCTCTGCTTGACCAGCACCTTCTGAACTGTGTTGAATGATGTAGAGCTGGGACGTATAAAAATGTACTATACTACTTGCTGCCGTATAGTTCAGGGATTGGCCAAAACAATATTGCAAATGCATCATTATGAAGAAATACTGGCTGATTTACCTTCACAGCCTTAGTCAATGTAGATGAATGTTAACAGACATAGGTCATAGAACAATTTAGGTTGGAATGGACCTCCAGAGGTCTCTAGTCCAACATGTTGCTCAGAGGAGGTCCAGTTAGAGAGGGTTGTTCGGGGCCTTGTCCAGTCAGATATTGATTATCTCCAAGGAGGGAGACTCCACAAACTCTGTGGACAAGCTGTGCCAGCATTTGATCTCTTCTTGGTGAAAAAGTTTTCCCATTTTATAAATGGTGAATAGCGAATTCAGGGGAGCAAAGTGAAAAGCGCTTTCTGTCTTGCAAAATGTCTGCATTGCTATTTCCTTTTTAAGCAAAAGCTAGTCTCCTGTTATACCTGTTTCTCATTTCCCATTCTTATCTAGACATGGTGGAGCTGGAGTATTTTTCCTGTGTGGTGATGCACTAAGCCTGATCGCAGGCATTGCCTTGTCCCTGCAGGTTACAGTGAGGATGGATGCAGTCAAGGGGCTCTGCACCACAGAGGCGGCAGAGAAGTCTCCGCAGATGACACTGGTGGCCAAGGGGAACTCTGCAACACCTGCCTACTTCTCAGTTGTCCCTCTGACTGTGGGAGAAATCCCAATTACTATTACCGTTTTTGATACCATTTCTGGGTACGCTGACAGCATTAGGAAGAACCTCAAAGTTTTGGTAAGTGTAACCAGTTGAGGACAGGCACTTCAAGAATATGTGTTTCTCCTCAAATAGAACATTCACAAAGCCTGGAACTCTTGCGGAGGGAGTGAAAGCGTAAAAAAATATGGAAGCGACCTCAGGAAGCCTGTTTCTCAGCAAGGATTGAGCTATAGCATGGGGAAGAAATTTAACCCTGTGGTGGGCCTGTGTGTAGTGTATATGGAAATAATTGTTTTCTATGGCAAAAAGGCATCCTTCTGCCCATGACATAACAACAACTTCCTTCATGCAGTCAGTGCCCATCTCATAATCTTGAATTTCTACCTGCTTCATCAACATTTATAAAAATTATTTTTTCCTTATGAAGCCAAGATTGAAGATGTCCATCTAGCAACATTTTGAGAAGGAATGACTCTCTGCTAGTCATAAAGTTAAACCCTATTTTATTCCTTCTAGTTAATGGATCTTCAATCTTAACAATTGCATAAGTAAAACACATACAGGCATACAAAGATATTGTATTGATTATTTAATACCTTAGTTCTCTTTCAAAATGATGAAAAGGAGGAGCCTTTTAGAAAAGGTGACTTTTCAAGAGTCAATGCTGTCTGGCACAGGCTTATTACAGCACCCAAGTAGCCCACTGAGGCTTATGTTCAATCCACAGAAAAAGTGCAAAATATGAATCCTTGCACCATTACTGTCAGGGAATAGCCATGTAAGTAAAGATAAGGCATGGGGATGCCAGGAACCTGCTGTTGCTACAGGCCATAACTTTTCTAGAGATAGACACAGCCTCAGAGTTCAGTGCTACACCAAAACACTAAAAGTATCTGTAAAAATAGCTTTATTAAAATAGAAACTGTATGAAGAGGGACGTGTGGAAATCAAAAGGGAAAAAAGTTTTAAGTTTTACCAACAAGATGAACTCAGAACTTGGTGGATTTCATACACAAGAGGTTTATAAGAGTCCACCTGTGAACTTGACTTGCGTGGCTCACAAGTCTGAGAATAAACTTTGAAGTTTAATTTTTCTGGGTTAGTTTTGGTTAAAGGAATTTCATCCAGGGAAATATGTCAATCATAACAAAAAAAGTCAGTAGAGTTTATAAGCATTTAATTTGAGACACTGGAATTCTGATTTAAAGCTTCAGTTTTACCCGGAGAGAAATGTCACTCCAAAATAACTTATATCTGCCACCTGCTGGTCTAGTGCAAGGGCGGAGATCGCGGCTTTCATGCAGCTTAATTTCAGGTGTGAGTGCTTGCAAAAGTTTTGACTTTTCTTTCCTCAATTGTACAGGCTGAAGGTATTTTACAGAGAGAAGAAAAGACTGTTTGCATTAGCAGTGACTGTAAGTTACACAAAAGAATATCTGGTGTGAATACCTGATGGGTGCAGTGAATTACTTCTTAATGTACAAACATGGCTTTGCTTGACCAGAACTTGTCACAAATCTCTTCATCCAAAACATAGCAAAATACTCAGGAAACAAAAATCTTTTAATTCTAAACATTTAGAATTGATTTGTATTACTTCCATGTTTCAAGGTAGAGTTTTTTAAATATTAAGTAAGTAACTATTTAATTTACTAATGGGTCTGAAAAGGAATTAAAAACAAGCCTCATTTCAAGCCAAAAATTATTGCTAATGATTGAAAATTAAATCTATTTAAGAAAGATATTTATTTTCATAAATTTCCATTTAACATTTCTGATAACATTTCTGTCGTATCTGCCATCAGCTGTGAGATGTTTAATGAAAAGCATGCTCTAAAATTATGCTGTATATTTTTATGTTTAACGACTCCGGATGTAAATCCCTATTTACTCTTTATTTACAGTAAGGTCCCATACACTGGAGCTGAACAAACCACCTGATATGGTGCCGGGTTCTGACAGTCATGTGCTTGTTAGCCTGAAAGGTAAATGTCATTTTTTGTCAACAACTTCCCTATAGGTTACAAGAAATATCCCCCTTTGTGCTGCTCATTCCTGAACATCAAGTCTCCATTCCCTCCTAATTTTTCTGCTGTAACTCAAATGGTCTTTGCTACATGCCCAGGTGATAAAATAAAACAGCCCCAAGGCTGATCCAGTACCTTTTCTCTTTCTAATTACTCATTCTCACTTGTTTTGGATATAATAGCTTTATGCGGTCCATCCTTCCTCACTGTGCCCAGGCTAACTTTATGGGAAGGGCAGAGGAGAATATAAGAGTTCACCTTCTCTAATCACCTCACACTGCAAGTAGGTCTGTAGAAATCTGCTTTAGCCTTGAGAAATAAGTATGCCAAACTCTGATGCATGAGTTCTAGAAAGTTCTGTTTTTCTAAAGAGAAGATATTTACAACCATATTTAATCAAATAATCACATACATATATATATATATACACACTCATGCATATGTATTTTAAAAATATCTACTAGCAAGTACTCTTACTTATGATAAAAGCATTTTTTTTCCCAGAAAATGTAAAATAATGCATTCTTGACCCAAAGGCTATTGGCTTTGATTTCAAATCCCTGTTCTAAAGCACAGGGATGTACAAATTCATCAAATGAGAAAATTGCAGAGAAGGGAAAAAAAAAAAAAACCAACCCTCTGCACAAAATATTTGGCATGATTAAGACATGGTCTTTTTTCCCTCTGTGGGAGGATCAGGACTGGTTTGACAAGACTTTTCCAGCCCAAACCTGAAACACCAGTCTTTCCCCCTTGCCTTGCTTCCCTGCCTCCAGTAGCCTCAGGACTCTTTCTCCTCCATGCTCCTTCACTGCCCCAGCCTCCTTTCCTCAGCTTTCCCAGGGCCTGGCATCTCATCCTGGTTCTTCTCCAGCTTTACAAAGTCTTAACTAGCTGAAAACAGTGTTTAGTAAAGAGAAGTATCAGGCCATGCTGGGGTGTCAACCTATAGTTAGTATCACCTTTCTTCATGTTACACCAGTCAGCTTTAAATACGGTATGTACTGTGGCTTGTGTTTTTTACAACAGGGAATATGATGGATGAGTCTGTTGAAAATTGTCTTAGTCTCACTGGAGTCGAGAAACTTATTAAAGTGCCCACAGGCTGTGCAGAGCAAACAATGGTGAAAATGGCCCCTGCGGTCTACGCTATTGAGTACTTGGATGCCAGTGAGCAGTGGGTGAACTTCAATCTTGAACAGAAGGAGGAGGCCATTAATATGATTGAAAAAGGTATGCAGAAAAAAAAACCCAGAGACCAACAAACGAAGAGACGGTCTTTGTTATCCTTTTGCATTGCACGCTAAGCATTGCTACTTGCCAAAGGAGTGAGCGTTATCTTAACATAGCCATGCAGAAATGCCTCTGACAATCTGCAGACAGGCATGAGAAACAGAACTGGTGAGGAGGATTTAGGTGACTAATTGCCTACGTCTGACATTGTACAGTACTGATATTCACAGTCCACCCTCTCCCTTGCCTAATTTAGAAGCAGAAAGTAAAATCTGAGCTGATCAATGCCAACTCTTGTCAGAGTAAATGGACAGCAAAGGCCAGTTGATCATTTCCTCCTACTGTAGATGTGCAAAATAGATCAAGATGAATCATGTCCTAAGAATGCTTTTTTCTCCCCACCGATCATAGACAGCACTTAGGATGGCCAGCTGAGATGTAGGCATCTCTGCTGGAGATGTCTGTAGTCAGCAAGAGGAGTATCACTAAGGAAACTGCCAATGGTGATCATCATATCAACACCTTCTCTTCCACATTTCTGTATTCATTACATGAGCCAGAATGACTCCAAGAGCCTTAGACCAACCCAGGGAGGGAGGTGCCTTAGGGAGAGGACGTCTGTAAGGCTGCTTCTTGAAGAGCCCACTCCAAGACGTGGTCCAAAGCTGGTGTTTAATGTACAGCAAAGCCAGGACCACAGCATGTGGAAGCAGAGGTGTTCCAGCTCACGGACACTAACATAAGAGCCCAAGTGATATCAGTATTGTAGTAGGTACAGCTGATCTTTCTAGCTGTAGCGATGTGCGCATGGCATAAAGCAATATAATGCACCTGTCTTCATGATCTTCAGACAACATGTGACAGACATTTCATCAGTGAAAAATAAGGGCTAGATAAATAGAGATTAAAAACATGCTAATGAAACCTCCCCGGTGCAACTTGAGGCCATTTCCTCTCATCCTATCAATTGTTACTTGGGAGAAGAGACCAACCCCCACCTCGCTACACCCTCCTTTCAGGCAGTTGTAGAGGGCGATCAGGTCTCCCCTCAGCCTCCTCTTCTCCAGGATAAACAACCCTAGTTCCTTCAGCCTCTTCACATCAGACTTGTGCTCCAGACCCCTCATCAGCTTTGTTGCTCTCCTCTGGACATGTTCCAGCAATGCAACATCCTTCCTGTAGTGAGGGGCCCCAAACTGAATACAGTATTTGAGGTGTGGCCTCACCAATGCTGAGTACAGGGGCACTATCACTTCCCTGGTCCTGCTGGCCACACTATTCCTGACACAAGCCAGGATGCCATTGGCCTTCTTGGCCAGCTGGGCACACTGCTGGCTCATATTCAGTCAGCTGTCAATCAGCACCCCAGGCACTTTTCCACTGAGCGGTTCTCCAGACCCATTGCATAGGGTTGTTGTGACTGAAGTGCAGGACCTGGCGAAATGTTTTGTAGCTATAGATATCTGCAGTTTTCAGGTTATTATCATGGCAAAATTAAGTCAAACAAGACAGAGCACCTTCTAAACTGGTGCCTTTTCTGTGTCACAGGCCTGCTGACCCAGTCATTTCCTCCTTAATGTACCAGTGAACACCTCCATGTACTCTTCCACTAGTCAATACTGATCATGTCCATGTTAATACAAGTGATGTATGAAAATGCCCAAGAAATATGTGTATTCTCTGAACAGTTATGTGCTGTCCTGTTCACGCAGGTTATGCTAGACTGCTTGAGTTTCAGAAGGCAGATGGCTCCTATGGAGCATTTAGAGTAATCCCCAGTAGTGTATGGTAAGTGTATTTTTCAGTTTTGGGGTTGGTTTTTTTTTTCTAAATACCTCTATTATCATTTGATGTATCAGAAGTTTTTCAGGGGGGATGGATTTTCAAATTCTGGTGGGCATGGTGTTGCCTATATACTTTTGTCATGGATAGTCAGCCATGTAAGTCTCTGACCATGTTCAGTCCTTGATATACTGAGCCACCGATCATTTTGCATTTGCCACAGAGTAGAAACAGAGTTCACATAGATGTTGAACAATAACTCACTCAGTTCCAGTGAGTGCACTGTATCGAATATGAGTCTATGTACAAAATTAGTATGTTTCTTTTCCTGTTAGTATACTGGCCTATGAATGTATGTCAGCACAAGTTTGGGACTTTTTCTTTTGTTCAGGTTAACTGCATTCATTGTTAAAGTACTCACAAGGTGCAGAGAATACATTAGTATCCAAGACAGTCACATACGCAGCTCGATTTCCTACTTGATTAATCAACAGCAGGCAGATAATTCCTTCCACGACCATCACCCAGTATTGGACAGGACTATGCAGGTAGGTCACCTGTATTTGGAAGAATCTGTTGCACATTTAGGGTTGCCGGGATTGAAAGGAATATTGTGAGTTGTTGAGTAACAAGAAATGTATCTAAAAAGAAATCTGTAAATATAAGAAGTACAAAATCTGTAATGTAAAATGAATTTGTTAAAAGGTAAGTTATGTCAGAGATGCATAGCTAGCCCTTCACCAACTTTATCTTTTGATCCAGTCTTACATAATTTTGCAGCTGACCTATGCGTCTAGAGCACTTAGAAAATTAATTCTGAGAACTTTGTGCTTCGTAAAAATGTATGCCTTTTATTGCCAAAGGCAATAGAAGCATAGAATCGCAATTTAGTTTTTAAGGGACCTCCAGAGGTCATCTAGTCCAACCCCTGCTCAGAACACATCTAGTTAGATTAGATTGCATAGGGCCATGTCCAGCTGAGTCTTGAGTACCTCCAAGGGTGGGGATCCCATAGTCTGTCTGGGTAATCTGTTTCAGTATTTAACCATTCCCATGGTGGGAAAAAATATCTTAATACCTAATCAGAATTTCCAATTGCACGTGTTAGTCTATACAGACCCTTCAGTGTCCAGAAACACAAAGTTGTTACACTGTCTATGCATATAGGATATGAAAATAATTTGCCTCTTCCAAAATTCATTGAAAATGCAGATACCTTTGTAGTGATCTTATGCAAAAAATAACATATTAATTTTATTAATGATCTTTATCAAGTCACTAGTAAGGATTTCACCCTCAAAGCCAGTTCCACACTTGATGTTTAGTCTGGAGAAGAGGAGGCTGAGGGGAGACCTTATCACCCTCTACAGCTACCTGAAAGGAGGCTGTAGAGCGGTGGGGGTCAGCCTCTTCTCCCTGGTAACAGATGATAGGATGAGGGGCAATGGTCTGAAGTTGTGCCAGGGCAGGTTTAGGTTAGACATCAGGAAAAATTTCTTCACCGAAAGGGTTGTCAGGCACTGGAATGGGATGCCCAGGGAAGTGGTCGAGTCCTCATCCCTGGTGGTATTTAAAAGACAGGTAGATGAGGTGCTTAGGGCCATGGTTTAGTGGTGGGAAGGCAGGGTTAGGTTAATGGTTGGACTTGATGATCTTAAAGTTCTTTTCCAACCTAAACAATTCTATGAATCTACAATTCTATGATTCTATGTAACACAGCTCAAGAACTGGCCAAAGTCTTTTCAACCTGTATTCATGCTGAGATACTTATCTTCTATTTTACATTTCAGGAGCTGTGCATAATAATTCTGTACAGAGAATTAATTCTTTTCAGGCAAACAACCTATCCTTCTCCTAAGGATAAACATTTAGTGTTGAGTGAAGGAAAAGGTTATTGTCAAAGGCTGTTGAAAGTTGTTGAAGATCCTAAGGTTGTTGTCAAAGGAGAGCATGAGCAAAAGAATCACAAAGAAGAATAGGAATGAAAACGCAGATCCTCAGGGAAAAAGCTAATCAGGTCACTGTGTTTAGTTTATCAAGAACAGGAATAATAAATGATTTACTAATGGTGTATAAATCTCTTTACAGGAGAAAAGTTCTGTGTGTTCAAAGGCTCTTTAGTCTACAGGGAGTAGCAGAGAAATGGAAAAAAACAACCCACTAGTGCTTGGAAATTGAAGCTATGAATATTCCAGTGAGAACTCCAGATTTTAAACTATAAATAAATAAATAAATAAATATTTTACTACCAGCTGAAGGACATAGTGAGTTCCTAATCTTTTAATATTGTTTAATGCAAACTGCCCGCCACTGTAGAAGATATACTTTAGGCAGACACAAGTTATTGAGCAAAATTAAAGGGTAAAACTACATGGTCTGTGGTCGGATGGTTTGACAAGAAGGTCCTCGACTTCATGAAAAGTGATTTGCTAAATTTAATCATAAGCCTATAATGTACATTTAGCTTCTCCATTTCATGTTTCATCTTTCAGGGTGGCATTGGGTCAGCAGAAGAGGATTTGGCTTTGACAGCATTTGTAACTATAGCATTGCAACAGACTCTACAGGTCTACAAGTCACCTGACGTGGTAGGAAGCCTGACTGTTTATCTTTAAGTCTGAAGGCAATTGCACAACAGCATGTCTACCCTTCTATCTTAAAGTACTGCAAACGAGGAGGTAGAAGTCTGTTTACATCTGTGGTGGATAGGAAAAGATGCCATGGCCTAATGTACAACAAGGTGTTTCAAGCTACACGGTCCATCATCAATGACTTTAATTACTACGCAAAAAAATATTAAAATTGTCTCAAAAATTACTACAGTGAAGTATTCTAACTTCCTAGCCCTCTCACCAGCAGTAATGGTAGGCCTGAATGACCTTTTCAAATGGATCTGTTCTTTTTTTCACAGGTACAAGTGATTAGAGGAGCCGTGGCTTACATGAGAAATCAACTTTCAAGGAATTCTAACTGCTATTCTACAGCCATCACTGCTTATGCTCTAACACTTGTGCAGTCTAATGGTGAAGAAGCCCAGTTTGCAAAAGAAAAATTAAGAGGCTGTTCTGTTTTTGATGCAGGTACTGGTAACCATTCTTAAAAATACAGTTAGAAAGCACTTTTCGTAATTAAAGCACTTTAAGCACTCTTATATGAACACAACAAATTCAAGTAAGTGAAGACCGTTTAATTTTATAGAAGCATGCATGTATATGAGTAATATATTTAATTATTTAAATTACATAATTAAATATTATTTAAATTACATAATTAAAGATTTCATTGTTGACATTGTAGTATTTAATTTGTATAATTAACATCACTATAAAGTAACAAGTTAACATTGTGGAGTTTGTATTGTGATCTTATCTGATTCTGGAATTGGAACAAACCCATGGTAAATAGCCACTTACCTTTTCTGCTTCCATGATGCCTACCAAAGTTTCCACACCCATAAAATGCATTTTAAAAAAGTCCAAGCCAGCTGAGAAAGAAGATACTTCTGGTGGGTAAATAAGAATGAACTGTTACATACGAGAGCAGTCCAGACTGGAATTGTAATCGAGAGAGAAGTCTTTTCCAGCCCACCCATTTTCAAAGCCCCCTGGCAGTTCTGAGTACTTTGTTCCAGCTCCAGATGTTTGTCAGCTCTTCTCCACGCCCCTTCCCCCCCCACCCCCAATGTGTGGCTGTGGTCAATGTTGAGTCAGTTGTTTCTGTGGCTGCATTGCCATGCTATTAATTTTCCCCAATTTGTTTGGCAAATACATTATGTTTTAATAGCCAGAGTTTAATCATGCGGAACATGCCTCTCCTTAATCAAGGCTGGATTTATGGGCATAATTAGTACTATTATCTCTTGGGGACCACCAGACACAATGCTACCCCTCCATCAGATGGACATTACTGGTCAATGGAATCATTAGACTGTGATGGTTGGACAAGTCAAAATTGAAAACTGTGGTTTTCCTTTTCCATTATCTTTGATTCCCAACTGATTTGTTGCTCTCATGACAGCATCTGTGCCTTGTGGTTCCTCAGTGTTATGACATGAAATATCTACTGTGTAGATCAATAGTCATTTTTGGCAAACGTTTATACCAATGGGATTCAACACTGAGTTATTCTTGCAGCAAAGAAGCAGCGCTACTGGGGAAATGGCAAAAACGCACTCTCAGTGGAAACCACTGCCTATGCATTGCTTCAAACATTGCTCCTGAAAGATATAGAGTATGCAAGGCCTATTGCTACGTGGCTGACGGAAAAAAGGAACTATGGTGGAGGATACTGCTCTACACAGGTGCCTGACCACCAGCCCAGGTGGAGTTTTGCGGGAGGGAAATAAACAGAAGCCCCATAAAGACTTTAATTTAAATCTGAAAGCATCGTAACAACTAATCCTGAACTTCTTTGGTGTGTGAAGCACTAAAGATTTTGGCTCATTAATAAAAAATGGGCCAAAATAAAATAGTTATAAGCCAACAAAGTTTCTTTGTCTTTATGAAAATTTATGATAATAAAAGGTCAGAACTCCAGTGGTTTTAGGATATTAATGCTAAAAGAAGATGGAAATGAAATGAATAGTCTGTGCAGATAAGAACAGACAGACACAGGAGAACTTCAAAACATCAAAAACCACAAAACTGAAGAATAGCTTCAGGTCATGACATCTTACATATTGTTGAAACAACTTGGCATGATTGATAGGGTTTTGCATTTCCTTCTCACCTAGGACACAGTGGTGGCCCTAGAAGCTCTGTCAGCATACAGCATACAGACATTGAACACTGCTTCCACTGACCTGACTGTACGACTGGGAACACCTGGAAGACAAAAGGACTACAGCATTACTCTAACCGATACTGATGACGCAGTTCAGAAGCAGCTAGAGGTACACAACCATCCATCATTTCAAGCCTTTTTTTCCTCAAACAGGAGAACCATTGGATCACCTGGCCTAGGTTTTCTCCTGTTAAGCAATCATGATGAAGCTGGTTTATAATATTTTTTTAATAGTTTAATCTGTAAAACAACAGAACATTTTAAAGAAAAAAAAAATCAACAGATGCTTAGCAGCACATTTTAGAGGCCCTTTCCTGCCTCTTCAAAGACTTTGGTGACACAAATCTCCCCCAGTAGTGAAGAGCAGCCAGGAGCCCAAGTCTTGCTAGGGAATGAGGAAAAAGGGGAATATTCTGATATTCAGTGTGTTGGGACCTGTGAAAATGTCAAATCCAGGCTACAGAGGAAAAAGTGAAGTTGGGAAAATATGTCTCCTGGGCCCCAGAACAGCAGACTAAGATGAACCAGCCCAACACATTAAAAATCTTATGAGATTTGAGGTCTCATAACTCTTTCCATAGATAAAGGTTTTCCCTACCCCAGTTCTGAAAAACGATAGATCAAACTCTGAGCACAGGCTAAATCTCTCTTTATTTTTTTTTTTCCTTCATTGGTTGAAGTTTGAACTTGGGAGAAATCTTGAAGTGTCTGTACGTGGCAGAGGAACTGGGACAATGAGTGTAAGTTGTAAACCAGGAATTCAGAGTCCAGCTGGATTCCTTTTAATTCCTTTTAGAAAACAGAGTGAGAAATTACTTCCCATGGATTCACCCTTTCTGTTCCTACCTCCAAATTTTTAAATTCAGGGCTTGCAGACTGCCCTAACGGGCAGCTGATTTTTCCTGTTTTTAACTTTAAGTCCATGAAATGTCAATGTTGATAGAGGTGGCTGGAGTTTGAAAGACCCCTTTGTGGTTGGGGAGAGTTACCTCAAAGGTCTCACACCATTTGTGATTTGCACTTGGAGCCTCTCCTGCTTATACCTGCTGCATTCCTCTGCAACTAGTCTGTGCCTCTGGGGGACCGGTGTTTCTCTCCAGACTCCCATGTCCCATCAACATTTGCTGAAGTCCTGGATGAGTATATACCTTGTCATTCCAATGATATTTTTAGTGCTTTGCTGTTTGTGTGTTCATCTTAGGTATTAAAAGTGTACTGGTCTTCTGAGCTGAAGAACACCACATGTAATGATTTGATTTTGACGGTGGAAATGGAAGGGAACATTCAGTACTCGGGTGAGTGAAAAGGGAAATGGTTGGGTCTCAAAGGTGACACATTTGGACAGTTGCTAGTAATACTTAGTGGCTTTCCAGCCTTGGAAAGTAGGAATAAATGAATGAAACAAGGAAAGAGAGAGGCCTCTGAACTCTGCTTAGCTACTGTTTCATTCAGATTATTAATATTTTAAAATAGTTTAACAACAATCTGAGTGACCGTAGGCGCTGCGGGTGCCTAACAGATACACAGGTACTATTAGTAACTCTTCTTTGCTATTGGGAGGAGAGGGAGGTAAACTCCCTTCGCCATATTCCTGGCTGCCATGAGGGGAAAGCCCAGCTCAGTTCCCTGGCTGATAAGGAACCTACCATGTGGCCTTAAAAATTATTTCGGGCAGATGTGTCATAGGTTTTTCATATGAGCAAGACTCTGTTTTCCATCCCCTGAAGCATGTGTTCGTCATCCTCTCTGCCTATGTCTGCATTTTTTTTTTCTGTAGCTAGCTTTAGGAGGCAGGGATTGTCCTTTACATATTTATGCATAGCCTAAACTCCATTCTTAGCTTGATCCATTGGCTATTCTTACTATAATTACCCTAAAACTTTAATTCTGAACAAATTAGAAATACTGAGATGGTGTACAGCAAACTTCTATAAAACCCACAGAGATGGCATGACTGCCCACTGGTATTTATCATTATGCAAAAAGGAGCCAAATTACCAGGTTCTCAGTCAAATTTGTGCACGGATGATCGTGTCTGTCACCTCCAGAAGATGCATACTCTGATGAAATCGAAGATTATGGGGATTTAATTGCTGCAGAAAGCAACACGTTTCAGCGACTGCCTGGAATAGAGTGGTTTGATATTCACAGCAGAAGGAAAAGGGATATCTCTCCCAGTAAAGCAGAATTGCTGCAGTACAAAGTCTGTGCCAGGTAGGTCAGCAAGATCGGCTCTTCATTAGAAAATGCATTCATTTTTGTTTGTAATTCTTCTTGGTTGTCCTTTTCATATCCGCAAGCTTGTCATCCAGCCTGGTGATGTCCTGTGGGTATGCATACATGGTGAGTCTGCACCCTCTCTCCCATGGCAGGAGAAAAGCTTTCCACCCAATGTATTAGGTTTAGACAGTTTATATAGACCTCAAATGTCCATTGCAGATTCTGCCCTATCAGACTCTGAGGAAACTCTAAATCGCCTGGCTGGCTAATAATTTGAAAGAAGTATTTTATTAAATAAAGTAGATACAACTGGAATACAGTAATAACACTTTTACAGAGTTTCATTTTTTTCTGGAGATACGCTGTTACTTCCTTTGTTGTCCCGCTCTGGCCTCCTAAAAAAGAAAAAATCTCTGCTACTATTTGGGGGAGGAGAGGAGGCAGAAGGGATACCCTGTTGTGGCAATCAAGTAGGCAAGGGCAGAGCTAGTGAGAAAAGAAGTTTTCCCATGCAGAATAACACTGGAACATCTGCTTTTGCTCCCTTTCACAGTCTGGCAAGGGTCGCAGAAGCACAAAGTGCTGGCTGTCCTGAGTTCCCCTTCTAGAGAGGTGCAGGGTGGCAAAAGCAGGTGTTGCTCCCCAGTATAACTTAGCTTTTCCACTGACTTTTGACAAGGGCCTCAGCAGCAGTGATTTGCATCCCCCCTCCCAGACAGCAGCACAAACAATGGCAGTGGAGGACTGGAGTTACCCTAATTCCCAGGTTTTGCTCTCCCTAGTTAAACATGTATTCAGTGAATTGTGTGTTGACTAAAGCATCTTTTTCCCCATTAATTGCTACATAACATTTATCAACTACCAGATCCACTCCTCTGCAGGACATTGTTAAGTGTTAGGGTGAGGTTTAAACAACAATGTGGAGCTCCCTTTGTTGTAGTTAAGACACGAGAGAAAAACTGAAGGCATTGACTACATCACCATTCTTCTTCCGTGCACCATGGTACGTCCCTTATGGGGAAAGGAGGCTGCCAAAATAAAAGTTTCTGAAGTACCACTAAGTGTATGTAGAATATCTTAGGCAAGGCACCCTACGTGAGTGAGAACAACTTCATTTTCCAGCAGACACAACGACCTGATTTGTGAGAAGGTAGAAATAGAAAAGGTTGGAAGTCCAATATATATACCTAATGGATAGTTAGAGCTATGAGGATTTTTGCCTTGGACAGCAAAGGTGATGTAAATTTGACTTTTTCCATGAAGAATTTGGATAGACTCATTTCCTATCTCTGCTCTCTAGGTAATAGAGAACAGACACTTTGTCGGTGCTGTTTACCTTCCCTACCTTCAACAGTGCTTTTGTGGTGGGATGAACAGTCCTTTGAAGGAGATTGTTTCTGCCTAACAGCTATAAAGAAAGCCTAGATGACAAGCTCAGGCAAGACTCTGGGGTTCTGGATGACCATTTGACTAGTTTAGATGATTAATTTTGCCTCATGACTCTTAATGAGATAGACAGCTAATTTTCAAATTAAAATCCACTTAGGGAAGTTAAATGGAGCGGAATGATTTGTTTTGCTGTTAGCAAGCCTGAAATGCCAAACTCTTCAAAGCAAGCTGGCTGCTCAGTGCAGGTGTTCACTGCTGACGGTCTCCCTTATAAAGGTCCACAGGTCCCAATGCACCCAAGATGTCCCTGGTTGAGCTGTCTCTGCTGAGTGGCTTGGAGCCTGACACAAAGGATCTCGAACAGGTTAGAAACACACTTTTCTGTGCAATCATTCATAGCCTTTTCCATAGAAAATTTGTCTGGAAAGGTAGTTACACTGTTTTGGGTTCTGGAGCCTGCCTGGCTGGGGGAGGTCTGCCCAGGTTCATGCTCACAGGGACTGTCTCCTTTAGGGTGGAGGAAGGAGGGCAGAATAAAGCAAACAGCTGAACAAAGCAAACCAGAATACAGAGGTTGGTAGCACAGGTGTTCCTGTTGTGCTAGGGTTTTGTTCTGATTTTTTTGTTTGTTTGTTTTCCCGCAGTTGGTGATGTCTTCAGACCAGTACATTCAGCACTATGAGTACAAGGAAGGAAAGGTTTTGCTCTATTTCGGTGAGGTAAGCAAACCCAATGATTTTCTGATCTCTGCCTTTTCAGGTAGCATACACAGACTTCATTTTAAACCTAATCATTATTGGTATTACCTTCCTGTGGTTTTTGTCATATATTATTATCATACAGCTCAGTTGAAAGAGGACAGAAGAGGGGAAGAAGGGAAGCATGCACCTTGATCCTCTGCCTTTCTGCATTCCAGGAAATGTAGTCCATGTCTGAGATTTGGGCTTTGACACCCCCACCCCCCAAAAAAGAAATCCTCTCTAGCCAGAAGAGATGCTTTTCATCCAAGTAACAGTGTTAACTGGATGTCCTGAAAATTCCACATGGACACCTTGCATGTGAAGTTCAGTATTTCTGGAACAAGATCCATATAGAGGCAAAAAAATGTAAACATCAAAAACATTTCCCCATATTTTGGATAATGACTCCACCCCACACCCACTTGAGTTGCTTCACCTCCACAGCCAAAGCAGGGGGGTCCC
This sequence comes from Egretta garzetta, assembly GCF_000687185.1. Classification (NCBI taxonomy): domain Eukaryota; kingdom Metazoa; phylum Chordata; class Aves; order Pelecaniformes; family Ardeidae; genus Egretta; species Egretta garzetta. The sequence goes on along the minus strand of NW_009258484.1, from coordinate 81,599 downwards.
TGTAGAAAGCACACACAGGGCAATGATTTTTTTTTAATGTAAGATGATAGACAAATGAAAATATGTAAATTTTATTGCTGTTATGACTGTCCTAGATAATTTGTATATTTAACATCAGTCAAAAGCTGTCCCTGACCTTAGCTTTTTACTAAGGAAAGTGTATATACTTTGGTGGCCATCAGTACAGCATAGGCTGTGAACAAGGCGGCTTTAGGCAAAAGCCAAAAAGCAAACCCCAAAGTAGTGACGATGTGAGTCCAGATCAGACAGTTTCAGGCAGAGAAGACCTGCACACATCTCACAAAACTACCATTACCAGGCTTAGCTCATCCACAAAATCTCCCAATAAAATCATGGAAGGAAATGCCTTCTTCAGGCTGAGGCTACAGCTATCAGGATTAACTCACCTATGCCACTGGAAACAAGCATTCAACAGCTAGTATAGGCACAACTGAATAAGGAACTGATGGGGGAGAAAGAGGCAGTTCACTCATCATGATTCTTGTTCCTTTTTTCTCCAGCTCCCAAGTGGACCGGAGCCAGATTGTGTATCATTTGGGGCAAAGCAAATCAATCCCATGGGCTTGGTTCAGCCAGCAAGTGCCATCCTCTATGATTTTTACAACCCTGGTAAGGACACAGAAAAATGATATGTAACTGATTGAAAGCGATCCCCAAGAACAAATTCCACTCTATAGAAAGGTGGTTTTGATGTAGTCTGTGAAACCACGTGATTTTGTCGAGTGTTAAAATAACCTGCCTCAAATACTATCTTCTACTACCATGATTTAAGACCATCTAAATAGAGATCCTCACGGAAGGGTCCTTTACTGCAAATGGACTGAAAATACAAACTGTTAAACTTGTGGATTTTTAAATCAGGTTTCCTGAGTTCCTGTTTCTCATGGTGCTTTTGAGCATGTTCCACTCACATTATCTTTTTGGTTAGGTTGTCTTTCCGTGCAGCTAAGATAGGCAACCTTAGAGATTTGCCTTATGTACTGTGCTTGCTGGGGCAACCAGCCTCATTTCCCATTCAGAGAAGGTTAAATGCAAACCATCTCCATTTGCCAGAGTAATGTAAACAATATTTGAAAATTAGGTCAAATCTCTACTTTGCCTGAAGCTGAGGGACCCATGACAAGTTTACACTAGGTTTAAACCACTGACTGTTGGTCATCCTATCTCCTTCTCCGGAAACAGTGCAGTGCTCACTGTAGCTCTATGGTCTAAAGATGCTTTCAAGATGGATGCTTTTCAGAGGAAACAAAAAAAAAAAAGGGGGGGGAAGAAAAAGAGAAGACTACAACTTTTAAAAAACCCACCCAAACAAAAAAAAAAAATAAAAAAAACCCCGAAACCAGAAGCAACAACCCAGGTTGTTGCCCAGCTGAAAGGCAAGGTGATCCCTGTACTCCAGGTGTCCAGGCTATAGGTTTTTGTGGACTGCTGATGTGCATCTGACACCTTAGTGCTCTGATTTCTCTGGGCCAGGGAAAAGTTGGGCTGCAAATGTAGTTCCTACTTGCAGATGCTTTTCCTCCCAAGCTCTCTGAGACAAGCCGTTTTGTTTCTTCTTCACAGACAGAAAGTGCACTGTATTCTACAGTGCTCCCAAGCACAGCGCCATGCTTTCAAAGGTGTGCCACACCAGTGTTTGCCAGTGTGCAGAAGGTAAGGAATGACTAAACAGACCAGTCTAAAAGAAGAGAGTTACTTCTGTAAAGTGTTAACATGAGCATTTTTAAGCCCAGAAAGGAGCATTACAATTTTTTGTAATAAGTTTTTTTTAAGATATCCAGGATTTATTTGATAGTTGAATGCGATGTATATATACATGTGCATATGTATATAAAAGACCTCCACCACACCTCTAAGAATGTTGTTCTGCCATTTATTTTATTCTCTGTTATAATGTTGAGTGAATAAGCATATGTAAACTATATCTATCTAAATATCAATGCCTACAGAGATAGATGTGTCACTTATTTTCTTCTCTCTAGGTCCCTGCCCAAGACAAAAATCAACTTTCAGTAAAGCTGTAACACAAATCACACGCTTTCATTTTGCCTGCTACCAGCCTACTGCGGATTATGGTATGACATGAATGAACTGTCGATTTAGTTTAAACATAGTTCTTTTTAATAAGGATAAATTTGTAGGTTTATATGCCCAGACCTCTCCTGAAATGAGTAGGGTTTCTGTATCTGGCCTAGAGGCTGAGGTGGTGAAATGAAGCCGTGTGCTATCACAGTCATCAGGGGGGTGAAAGGGAAAAGTAAAGGTCTCTGAAAGAGGTGGTGGGATGCTGGGGGAAGAAAGTGTGGACAATATTACGTTACATGGTTTAGTAAAGACCCATGGTGTGAGCACTACCATCCCCTACATCCCTAATGTTACAGGTTGGAGATAAAGGCTTTGCATGGCAAAACTGGAACTGCTCAGCAGTTCCTTCTGCAGAGCCAGACAAATATTTTCTCCTTTGTTAATTTGCCTTTCTGGCCTCTTCTTTGGATGGAAAGTTGGAAGAACTGCTGAAGGAAAACTCGTTCAGCAGCTTTGGTAAGTTAGATGTTAACAGAAGGACAGGGAAAAAAGTGAAAAACTAATCATATAGGAGGTTCTTTTTAAAAAAATGCACAAAAGGAATACAAATCTGGAGGCTGTTGATTAATACCTGACTTTCTAAAAGCATATTAGTTATACAGGATTACTATCTTGTTGGCTTTCATACCGCCATGAATCGCGAAAAGATGGTACACCGGCCTCTGTACAGGAATCTTGTAAAAGCATACCTATTTTTCTGGGTTTGGATGCAATTTCATGTTTCCATCTGGCCTCACACAGTTGTTTGTTGCAGTGTACGAGGTGGAGGTCCTCAACAGTACACAGAAGAATGTGTTTGATTACTATGAGGCCAAAATCCTCACAGTCCTTAAATCCAGTAAGTATCAAAATGTTTGGCTCTTTTCATTCACCTGTCAGAAAACTAGGCTGATTAAACGTTAGCCAATATGAGCCATGCAGATGCCTTCTCTTGCTATAGAAAGTAGGGTCAGATATATTTCTGCACTAAGCTTGCAAGAAGACTGATTTCTTGCAAGGCTCATTTGGTCCAGCTCCCTCACTGTTCAGTTCAGCTCAAGGGTAGGTTGCTTTGGTTCACATTGTGCAGCAATCCCAGAGCACATGAGCTTCAATCCATTCAGATGAAACTAAACCAGAAGACACATTGCAGATGCATTCAGTCCATGGCTCCAAACTGGAGCTAGTCTAAGATAAACCCTCCAAAAACGTGCATGGTGTGGATATTAGATCTTCTGCATCAACTGTTTCACTTTATAGACAGCTGTTATTGAGCCACATTTTTTCTACTGTAGATATATCCACTGACACCTGTTTTGATACTAGATCAAGACTTGAAGACCTTGTTAATTATTAAGCACTTGAAACCCTTGCAGAACAGGCTAAGAGTTGTCCACAATGACTTGCCTGAAGTCAGTGAATACAGGAAAACTTCTAGAATTTTGATTTAATAATTGTGATAACAACAAACAGGACTTTATTTCTTTAGGTGCAGTGTAAAGATTTGCACTGCTCTCAAACAACGTCTTTTTGCAGGCCTGCCATCCCAGCTGTCCCCATGTGAACTTTACTTTATCAGCAGCATCAGTGAACACTGATATTCTTCAAAGCAATTTCTGGAGAGGCTGTCAGATGACATCTCAGACTTCAACCACTATGGTATCATGTGGTTGTCAGTTTTGAGTTTGACTGAGCTTGGCAGCCAGAGATTGCCTTTAAAAAGCAACTTCAAAGATTTCAAAGTCCTCCCTGTCTGGAACAGAATAATTATCTCACTCCTTTGATCTTTGCCTAGGGGACTGGCAATGTCACCCAGTACTTCAGGACACACAGCTTGTGATCCATGCCCAATGTCCAGTTCCCACTGGAAAATCAGGTCCACACTTTGTGAGTCCAGAGACAGCATTGGTCATACTTGCAGCAAGGGCTACAAAGATAATTAGGGGACTGGAGCATCTCGCCTATGAGGAAAGGCTGAGAGAGTTGGGCTTGTTCAGCCTGAAGAAGAGAAGACTGAGAGGGGATCTCATCAACACATAAAAATATCTTAAGGGTGGATGTCACGAGGATGGAGCCAGACTCTTCTCAGTGGTGCCCAGCGACAGGACAAGGGGCAATGGGCACAAATTGAAAATAAGAGTTTTCAGTTGAATATGAGGAAGAACTTCTTTACTTTGAGGGTGACAGAGCACTGGAAGAGGCTGCCCAGGGGGGTTGTGGAGTCTCCTTCTCTGGAGATATTCAAAGCCCGCCTGGATGATGTCCTGTGTAACCTGCTCTAGGTGAACCTGTTTTAGCAGGGGGGTTGGACTGAATGATCTCCTGAGGTCCCTTCCAACCCTTGCCATTCAGTGATTCTGTGATACCCAGGGCTTCCCATATGCAGGGGAATGTTAATGTACCTAATGTTCAAAGCACCAGCTATGGGAAATTACAGTACCGTGACGGAAAGTTTCATTAATCCCTCCAGAAAATCTACAGGATCTAGAAAGATTTAGAGCTCTGGGCCCCAATGCATTTGTACTGGAAAGATTTTGTTTCTTGGCAGTTGAGAGAAACATCCTTTGAATCTGAAGTCAAAGGAAAGAGATTGCTTCTCCCATTCCCACCTCTTTCTTTTTTATCCCTTGAAAAATCCCCTTTGGTTTGTGCTGTATAATGCAGCTTATGAGCATCAGTAGGCTTTCAGCAGGTTCAGGAAAGGCTAGGAAGAGGCATGAAGCCATAATGATGAAGATAAAGCAAGGCATTGCATCCAAATCAGTTCGTGACTGAACTAGAGTTGTTATCTTTCATATTTTCTGTGGCTGTTTTGTGTGAGGTTGGTCTCTGTTACCATCACCAAGGGTAGCTGAGAATTAGGAGGGTGAATTCTCATGCTCTGGACCCCTGGCATTATTTCAGTATCAATCCTTGCAAATGCAGGGTTGGTTCAGAAGACAGATGGAAACACTTATGTGTGTTTGGGAGTCAGCCAAAGAGAATTTTGCAGATGTGCACTCCTTGGATTACTTTGATTATTAATAGTATCAGTGCATGTGTTTTGGATGGCTAATGTTTATGCTGTCTTATGAATCCTTTAGGGGAACGGTATGGCCCATGCAAAATAACAGAATCTTTTTTTAGTTCCCGTTAAAGATTCTAAAACATGAAGTAATTGTTTCTCTTAAATTCGGCTTAGATACTTCAGAGTATTATGTTTTCATTTTTTTTTAATTGGAGATTTAGAATTGGAAATTACATAATAACATGATAAAGTAATAACTCAAATGCTTATGGTCTCTAGAGTCTGGACTTTATTAGGCCATTTGTGAAGCATATGAACCGAGAAACAACATGGTAATTTAGGCACAATGAACCTGAGGCATAACACCGTCATTTTCTCAAGTAGTTCTGATCCGTCTTTGCATTCCTTGAACAGAATGAACTTTCAGTACACCGTATAGCATAGGAACAATGGAAAGGCCTTGGGTTATATGAGAAAACCTACAGTACTGTATTATTCTTTGGAAAAATGCAGGTGTAAAACAGCATACAGTACTGAAGACAGACTTTTCTCTGACCGATAAGTAGCATATGTAAAATAAATGCAAGTTTTAACTAGGAAATAGATAGGGGTCTTAGTACTAGGTTTCACAAATTAGAACTCTACATCAAATTCTCTGAAATTGTATTAGTGCTAAATATTCTACTTCAGGTTTTTATTCTACTCTCAGGATTTTATTTTGAATACTAGACTTTCCATACTTGTAATATAATACTTTGGAGAGCAGAAGCTGCACAAGCTTCTGTTAACTAATAGGAAGACTATGGTGTCTTGCTTGTAATTTAAGCTGGTTTAATGTTGAATTTGTCACCACGGTTTTGCATGACATTTCATATTATAGTTAGAAAGAGAGCAAGACATCAGAATATTGCATTTTTTTTTTCAAACGGACTTTGAAAACTATTGTTCTAGCCAAACAACACAGTATCCTCATGACCTGTAGTTAGTCTGATAAAAAAGCATCTTTCCAGCTCTCATGTCATTGCAGCACCTGGGAACCCTTCTCTTCTGCCTTGGATGCCCACTTCTGTAATGGGCAGTGCATTGAATGAATAATCTTCTGAGCCAGAATCCAGACCAGAATCTTCTAAGTTATTCTAATGTGGAGATCACCAAGTGCATGTCTTACATATCAGCTCCAGACAGGATAGCATAAAGGCTAAATTGCTGACATTCAGATCAGGTGGGCTAAGGAGAGTGAATTTTTAATACCACCTGCTGCATTGTTGAGCCTCAAGCCATTTGAACTTAGTTTGCTAGTTTTTAAGACCACTATGAGCCTGAGCAATCTGAAATGTATGATAGATGTTTTCTTTTTACTTTGGCTTTTCCTTCAGTCTCTGAGAATTAAAACAAACTCCATAAGGCCTGAAAGGTCTCTGTAGCAAAACAGGTCCTTCAATAATTACTGAGGAGGCCAAGACAACCAGCTAAGACAGAAATGGTTTACTTTTTGTCAGGTAATGTTAAAAGAAATAGCCTACCACAGCATGGCCATTTACTCCCACATCAAGCCACAACCCTCAAGTGAAATATTACCTTGGCTTAGCAGTGCTGTAAATGATCACAAGGGCTTGCGTCCTCTGAGCTATGGTTCTACTCTTTATTAGAAAAGTTAATGGGGTTTTCTCTTCTTGTGACACAGCTATGGATGAAAGCATCCAAGTGGGCACCCACCGACAGTTCCTAGCGCGCTCCACATGCAACTTGAACATGGTTGCCGGCAAACGGTACCTCCTCATGGGGAAAGATGGGCAAACGGTTGATTGCAACAACAAGTAAGTGCAATGGTTTCTGAGCAGCTGCTATTGCAGACCATGAATCCAGAGGGTACTCAAACTATTATAATACTTCCAGAAAGCAAAGGGAGGGTCAAATTTCCTAGAGATTGATTCTGCTGGCTTTACTAAAATGCAAAGAGTACCACTCCGTAGGCAAAAGGCAAGCTGTGGGGAACAGCTGAGCTGCCCAAATCTATCGGCTCATCTATCTGTGCAGAGCCTGGCTCCCACAATTCTCAGAATCAAAATCTGGCCCTTGCTCCACTGGGTTAAAAACTCACAGCTGGAAAAGGAAAATGGGAAACACTACATGGTTACATCTACTGCAGATGCCTTACACAACTCATGTGTTTGCAAAAGAAATGGGTGGGACTATGTCTAAGAGCAGCTCTCAAAGCATCTTTTATATCACAGGTGCAAATAGCTCATTCGTCTCATTTCTCATTGTGACACTTTAATGAAAAAAAGGAAATTTATCTGAGGAGGAATTTAGTCTGACTCTGTTCAGTGAAGAAACAATCTTAAATGTATAATTTCCCTATGCTTACCTGGAGAAAGGTAGTGCCTTTGAAGGCTTCTAGGAGGGAGATCACTTCCACCGAATTGTAAGCGGCACTTCCTAAAACTTTAGAAGGTCCCCCCTCTCCATGTATATATGACACCAGTGTGAGTGCTTAAGTCAAGGACCTGCTTCAACAGACCCCTGCTATAGACTCCCAGCAGACATGTAACTTCCGAAGTCTTCTCCAGTCCAGTTGTAAAATGCCAGAAGCTGTATGGGTGCTCACCACAGAAAATTAGGAAACATTTGGGGATGCTCTGTTGAAACTAACCCTCTCCCCCCCCCCTTTCACTGTGTCACACTGGTGTTCACTGGGGCTCTTTGTGCCAGTCCACAAAATTCTAACAGAAACTTAGCCCAAGCTTACCTGGTGTCACTCAAAACTTAAGTACAGCCAGATTTGTCCCAGCTTCCTAAACTTCATTTTTGTTTATATATACTATGTATACTATATTATTGTCCCAGTTCCTAAACTTTATTCAAAGCTCTGTTAACCTGCTGGTGGAAGTAGGTTTCAGGCAATTTTCTTGGCTAGGATGACTCCTCCAGATCTCAGAGATGCCTCAGTGGAGGGATGCAGCCCCAAAGGTTTTACACTTTCCTGTTGCTCCATGGCAGCAGTAATGACTCACCTCCTTTACCTGTCCCACTTGCACACAGGATGCAGTATTTCCTTGATGCACAAACCTGGGTAGAGAAAATTCCAGACAACAGCCAGTGCCGCACCACCCTGCACCGGCAAGCCTGTGCTCACTTGAAGGACTTCATGATCGTGACTGACAGCCTGTGCACCTTATGAACAATTGCTCTGCTCCCCACGTCCTGCCCGTGTGACCGAGACTCAGCTCCTTCCTAAATTTTTCTTGCAAAGCCTGTACATTACAGTGGCACCTGAAACATTGCAGAGTTGCTTCTGTTCCTATCTGTTCTGCTGACTTGAGGTATCTTCTTGTAGATGCATGTGTGGGGTGGGGGTAATACAACAAAAATTGCAGCTACTCTACTAGTTATTGTGTTTATTGTCCCTGCCACTGGTGAAGAGAGAGGAGGAATTTCTGCCTCCCTGGTCAATTATACAACAGTGCAATTGTCCTGCAGGGTTTCAGATGAAAAAATATCATTGTGCTTGCAGAGCTGATTAATTCCAGCAGTCATTTTTACCCCGGACATTAA
>NW_009258484.1:71621-72936 GCF_000687185.1 Egretta garzetta | reverse complement strand
CGGCATTCATGGCCTTACCAAGTACACTGCTGCTGAAAGAAAAGAGATACTCACACTCATGCTACAGCACCTCAGTTAATTTCTGATTTTAATTGTGAGTCCTCACGTAGGGGAATGCATGACCCTGCTTGTACCATGGCAGAATTCCCATACACACTTCTGAAGCTGGAACTGGAACTGGCCCAGAGGGCAACTGGATGTATCCTGTGCCTGACCCAGGAATCCTGCATGGGCTAGTTAGTGCTGGTGGCTCACTGAGGGCACAGAATTGCTTTTTAATTGCACTCTGTAGTCACAAGTCTTTCAAGCTTTTTTTTTTTTTTCAGAGTTTAACTAATTTGCATTACTTTTTTAAAAAAAATCCTGACGCAAAATGTGGTTGCATTTTTCTAAAGCATTGCTGCTTCTGTGGCTATGCAAACAGCTCTGTAGTGGAGATGCAATATTTGTCAGGGAAAGGTGGGGGGGTTATGTACAGTTATAAAGGCTTCCACAAATGGCAAACTAAGCTGACAATGAAAAATAATCCCAGAACTCAAACCCTCTCTTTTCTTAGGACAAGAAAAGGTCTGTAGAAAATGTTTATATAACACTGATAAGTAGATGACTTGCAAATACAGGTTTTGCTTCTTCAGTTTGCCAGCAAAATGCCTTTTGGCAGTCATGTCTGAAGCAGAGAAGAGCTGCAATGAAAAGCTGTGTTTGCTGAACAGGTCACCCTCCTCAGACGCTCACACGCTGTCTTCATGCCAGCAAGTTACTGAGTGCAAAAATTTGCAGCCTGGACCGCTTGTGTTACACAGCAGTAAAAATAAGAAGGGTCTGTATCAACAATATGAAAATTAGTAAGTCCATGATGATCTGGTTAATTTGGAGTCAAATGATCCTACTGGATAGGAGGGGCAGCAGTGAGCCTTGTGTGGAGCAGACACTACATGGCAGCAGCCCCTACCACAACAGCTACTCCACAAGGGCCTTCAGATTCATAGCAGAAAGCCCACCACTGTGTACCAGTGCTGCCCAGCTATTTTTGAAGGCATAATGACAGCTGCCAAACTCAGATATCTGCAATGATGTGCCCCGCTCAGCTGACAGGCATTGCATAGTTGGAGGGTGGGGAAGGCTCATTTTATGAAAACCTGCACCACCGCTTGATGGCATCTGCAAGGGAAGATAAGAAATGTCCTGAAGGTGAAAGACAGACACTTAATTTAACATAGGACAATTTTTTTTCCTCAAGGTTTGCTCCAGTGTATTGGGTTTGCACGGCAAGGTTTTGGTAACAGTGGGGCTACAGGGGTGGCTTCTGTGAGAA
>NW_009258484.1:39991-71583 GCF_000687185.1 Egretta garzetta | reverse complement strand
TCCAACACCCCCCCCGCCGCTGGCCAAGGCTGAGCCCATCAGTGACGGTGGTAGCACTTCTGGGGTAACATATTTAAGACGGACAAAGACCTGTTGTGGAACAACTACAGCCAGAGAGAGAAGTGAGAATATGTGAGAGGAATGGCCCTGCAGACACCAAGGTCTGTGAAGGAGGGGCAGGAGGTGCACCAGGCACTGGAGATTCCCCTCAGCCCCTGGTGCAGCCCATGGTGGGGCAGGCTGTCCCCCTGCAGCCCATGGAGGAGAAGATCTCCACCCGCAGCCCAGGGAGGACTCCACACCAGAGTACGTTGATGTCTGAAGGAGGCTGTGACCCCATGGGAAGCCTGTGCTGGAGCAGGCTCCTGGCAGGACCTGTGGCCCCGTGGGGAGAGGAACCCAGGCTGGAGCAGGTTTGCAGGCAGGGCTGGTGACCCCCCGGGGGACCCACGCTGGAGCAGTCTGCTCCTGAAGGACTGCGCCCTGTGGGAAGGATGGACCCACACTGGAGCAGTTTGTGAAGAACTGCAGCCCATGGGAAGGACCCACATTACAAAAGTTCATGGAGGACTGTCTGCTGTGGGAGGGAGCCCACACTGGAGCAGGGGCAGAGTGTGAGGAGGAAGGAGCAGCAGAGACAATGTGTGATGGACTGACTGCAACCCCCATTCCCCGTCCCCTGTGCCTCTTAGGGGGAGGAGGTAGAGAATTTGGGAGTGAAGTTAAGCACCGGAAGAAGGGAGGGGTGGGAAGAAGGTGTTCCGAGTTTTGGTTTTATTTCTCATTACCTTACTCTGACTTTCAATTGGTAATAAATTAAATTAATTTCCCCAAGCTGAGTCTGTTTTGCCCGTGATGGTAGTTGGTGAGTGACTTTCCTGTCCTTATCTCGATCCACGAGCCTTTCATCACATTTTTTCTCCCCTGTCCAGCTGAGGAGGGAGGCATGATAGAGCAGCTTGATGGGCACCTGGCATCCAGCCAAGGCCAACCCACCACACCCAGGTTTCAGATTTAGTAAATGTGACTGTAATGCACAGGCATACATTCTCTTCCTTTTATTACAGAGCTTATAGAAATGTCAGTGATACAGCAAAATCCAGCTGAGGTCGGTAAAGAAAGTGCTAATTTTTAGTCATATAAGATAAAGAATAGGCTGTTCTACTGACATGCCAATTATCCAGTAATTCCGTTAATAGTTATGAAAGATTACGTCTAAGGCTATGGGCCAAATCCTTTTTTCCACTCCACAGGACTTGAGTTAAATACCAATATCTGACCTTTTTCCTGTGTGGAGTAGTGGTTCTTGCTTAGCAGACAAATCACCATTTGGTAATTGCTACACTCAAGACTCTGTAAAATGTGATGAAAGCATCATTAAAATTTCATATTAGGTCTAACATGCATTTTACATATTTTATGGCATTTTACATATTTTCTTCCATTTCACTTGGAGACGAGTCCAAGCTGAAACTGCTTAGTGCCTGAGCTTTGCAAATGCAGTCTCCTAATGTGGGAGCTATGTTTGGTTCTCAAACTATTTTTACCCTTATTTTTGGTACCGAGGGTCAAAGCATGCTTCTACTTTAATTTTGGTAATCTGGAATGCCTTGCTTCCTGGGAAACCCTCAAAAAGAAATCTCTCTGCCCAAGGAGCTAGTGTAGAACAGTCTCTATCCCCCTCTATTTTTCTGCCCGAAAGTCCCAAGAATATTCATAGGGAGAGGGAAGACAATGGTGGAATTATTCTCTGCTGCCAAGGTTGTTAACGTTTGCAGGTAGCGCAGCTGAAGACCTGCCGGAGACTCAGCCAGCACCATGGAGGCCTGCTTGAGGGCTTTAGAAGCATTCATTTCTCCCTCTGCTGCCACAATCTGCAAAGTAAGAGAAGTGGAAACCATAATGTAGCGCTGCCCATAGCAACGAAAATCCACCTTTACAATGAGGAGAAAACACAAGCACTTGGATGCTTGGGACAAGGATATGGGAGCTTGGAGGTAGATATTGTTGTGGATCTCACCTTAGCTCTTGCCTCTCGAGCAGCTTCTGCTTCAGCTGCCATTGCCCTTTGCATGGCCACGGGAATCCTGACATCTTTGATCTCCACTCGTGCCAGTTTGATTCCCCACTCCTCTGTGGCACGGTCGAGGATAGCCTTAGGGACAAACACACAAGCCATGACGAAGAGCACAGTGATGGCAGAGAGAAAACCACGCCTTGTATTCTGCCTCTTGGACAGAAGGAAAGGCAGCATGTCAACCTGCACAACAGAAAGACGGAGCCCTCCAGGGGCACTAACATCCAACGTGGTATGTGTACGGCAGGTACTGCAAACTTACGAAACTCTTGCTGATCAACACCGGTGTCTGAGACAGGGTGTTTCCTGTATGGCTTCTCTACTGTCTCCTAAACTATGATCTCCATCCTTTCTTTAGGTCGCCACTCATCAAACTTCTCCCTTTCATGAAGTAATGCTACTGCAGCTTCCTAGAACAGCACGATGCTGTAAAAGCACGCTATGGGCGAGTGGCACAGCACAGCCCTGCAGCACTGGCACGATCTTCCGAGCTCAGGCTCCTGGGCGCTGCTGCAACCCACGGCCACCACCGTGCCCCGCTCTGCCCATGGCTGCTGTCCTGGCTGGAGAGGGGTACACTCTCTCTTTCATATGACTATGCCTCTCCCCTGACTGAAAAGAGTAGATTAGGTTTTGGCTTTCTTCTCCGCTGCCTTCTTGGCTGCCAAATTAAATAAATAATAATTAAAAAAAGATAGCATTTTAAAGTATAAAACAACTCAGTTCTGTACTCTTAGTCATTATGGCAGGAGATACAAGCCCTGCCTTGATTAAACCTCAGTCAAGGGTCTGCTCAAGATAGAGCTTCCCACAAGCAGCAGACTTCTTTCTTACCACTTGCAGCAGCCTCTGTACAAAGACTAAACTCTTTTATTCAACTCATTGGGTAATTTCAGAATCTTCATTGCTTTTTGGTAGGAAATAACTCTCTACAAAAACCTGGAGAAATACTTTAGAATAACTCTTTATGACTCTAAGCAATGAGATGTATAATTGAAAAAAAACATAAAGGAAAAATTTGCTATCACAGTTGAAGAAAGAAAGTGATGTATTCTAATTTACTACTCCCCAGAACAAATCTCCATGCTTGTCAGTGAATTCTGAGTGCCAGATTTACCTGAATACTGTGTGCAATCTCCTCACGACCTGCCAGGAGCTGAGCCAAACTCTGTGTTCCCAGAATGTTTCTCAGCGTTGTCTGTGCCAAGAGGAAGGTAGCCAAATGGACATCAGTGACGTTAGCGACGGCGCTGACAGCGCTGTGGATCCTGTAGTACACCACCCCATCAACCTGGGTAGTAACAGCATCTTTTGTGAGAATCTGCATTGGAGAAATGTGCAGAATTAGAGGAGCATCCAATCACACACCCCTTGCCAAGGAAAGGGATTATTTTTTTCCTTTAGTGAGGAAAAGGCCCTGATAAACTCAGAATTTCATTTGGTTTCTTTGATATTCCCCAGAGAAATAACTTCAGAGAAGTTATCCTGAATCACCAGTAGTTTAAGCCAGGGTAAAATGTTGTACATAGCCTTTAGACAACTGTTTCAAGAGTAAGTGAATCTCATAACATGAATTAATTTCTTTTGCAATAAAAAATTACGGTTTCTGGTAGAAAGGGCCATTACTGGTTTTATACATTGCATGAAGATGAGAAGATCTGTGTTACTTCCCCTAAACAATGTATTTGTAAGAAACACCAGCGAATTAAAACAAAAGTGAAAAGCAAAGTGCAAGAAATCGTGAGAAGAAACTCTGAAAAATATTTAAGTATTCCCACAGGAGTTGTGTCATCTTTTGTCAGACAAGCCTCCTGTACAGGCAGTTGGCCTCAGCAAAGCTCCACTGTCTCTTCCCTCCTCAGCATCTTTTGCCCGCAAGTAAGTGCTTCACAGAAGCCCTGCCAATGGCTGCAGAAGCCCTGCCAAAAGCTGCTAAGCCTCGTACAGCACAAGTACTGCAACCATCTTCCTTCCAGCCTTCCATTTTGGAGGAGCTGTTTTTCATTCCCCCACCTGAACCCCTGCAACCTGCGCTCTGAGAAAAGGCTCTCTGTGATTACGGAAAGATGATGGTCCAAGAAACAGCTCCTGGAGAACACAGTGGGCAATACCAGGGGCCAAAGAGGTCCTGGGGCCATCCTGCCCTGCTCTGCTCTTCTCTCCACGCAAGAAAGGAAACAGCAGTGCCAATTCCACCCTGCTAAGCATTGTACCATGGGGGGGCTGGAGCCACGTGGACCCAAACTTTTCCAGAAGGACAGGAATTGCTCCACAACTAATTCTTCAGACTAAATTCTTCCGTCAATATTTGTCAATAAAATGCTTACAGATATGCCTCTCCATTCCCACTTGGATCAGAGTTTTGTGGGTGATTGTCTGCTAATTCCTTTTAATTTTAAGATTTGTTGTTTGTCTTTTAAGAAACATGCAGGGTGTGCATACCTTCGAGCAGTGACTACAACATTACCAAAGGCTTTTTTGAATGGTGAGCTGCATGTCAGGTCCAATTTTATTAGGACATTCTATTCTGGATAGTCTGTTGCTTCATTTCTATGTATGGAATAACAATATAATTGGGAATTTTTCAGCCTCTCCTCTCTTGTCCTCTCTGACTCCCATTTGCAGTTCTACTTCCTCCTCCCTTACCTTTTATCTCACAGTTCTGAACGTCAGCAAGAGGAGTTTGCTTGGCCTGCAACAATGCACGTGCAGGTTTTCGTAAGTATAAGTTTTGCAAGCAGTTTGGAAGTCAGAAGATACAGAAAATAAGCAAAATTCTATATGGTAGCTCACAACTGCAAGACTGTAAAACACCGCATTATTTTTTGATCATGCCACAAGTCAGCTCTATGTCTTATTTCTGTTTTAGATGGCTGCTAGAGAATAGTTACCTCTTGTGGAGGAATGTTGCAGGTAACAGTCCGAAGATCAACTTTGATAAATGTATCTGTACAGGGAAGTATAAGGATCAAACCTGAAAAATAAAAATAATTAGATGAAACATTTGTTTCTGAAAGCTAAGTCTAGAGCCAGGTATCCTATACAAAGCAAACAGATGGAAATATCCACAGGGTAGGGAATGAGCCCACCTTATTACTACAGTTGTCCTTTCTGCTATGGGAAGTGACAACAGTGAGGTTTTGCATTTTCAAATAACAGAGGGAAATGTGGATATCTGCAAATAATGCAAATTTCTTGGAGCTTAATGGCCTAAGGCTCTGGACTGGGAATAGGTAAACTGCAGTTCTGGTCTCAAATCTGCCATGAGATTTGTGCCTTTTAGTTTCCCCTCTTTAGATCTTAAGCCATTTATGGTACAGTATGTGTGTCCCCAGGAAAGACATCTCCCAGGTCCAGATTCCTGCACCACCTGCAGGCCCCCACACTAGGAACGTTGTCCTAAGCTCTGACCTGTCCTGTGAAGGAGTCCCCACTCTCCCTTCACTGGAGAAGGGGACTTGTCATAACTATTTTTCTAATCTCAGCACCTTGCTTAGGTGCCCAGAATGACACAGAAAAGCTCTGCACCTCCCCTAGCTGCTTTTTGGACAACATGGCTGCTATTCAAGAGGGAAGACAGTATCTGGAAAGGACTTTCTCCTCTTATTTCAACTTCTAGTTTGCCCAATTTCATTGCCATAGAGAGATGGTAACTGCACCAATGCAAATACCTCATGTTGTTGGGTTTGGTTTGTATTTGTCGTTTGTCACCTGATCCTAGGTGACTGTAACAAACTCTGTATAGATGCAGAGTGTCCCTGCCCTGACACATTTACAGTTTTCAGAGCAGAAGACAGCTAAAGAGCCGGCAGCAATGAGCAGTGTTGGAAGTGAAGTACAGGGAGAGTGGCCACAGAATGTCTGCAGCAGAGCTGAAGGCTGCATTTAAACCACCCCAGTCCCCCGCCAGTGTCTGCAGCATGAACTCAACCTTCTGTTCTCCAATCTACTCAACAGCAAAGCCATGCCTGGTATCAAGGTCCTCAACCTTCAGTGTTGTGCTGTGACGGGGGGTGGCTTTATCTTCTCTTCAGAAAAATAAGCAGCCTGCAAGTAAAGGAACTGCAGCGGAGAGGACCATCTCGTCTCCTCCTATGCTATGAAGAAGGATTTCATGGACCTCTGCAATTCGCTAAGCGGTTAGAGTGCATCGTAACAAAATAAAAACAGCGCATCTTAACAGAATAAAACTGCATGCATTCACCTGGTCCCTTTGCTTTCTTAGACAGTATACGTCCCAGACGAAATACAACAGCACGTTCATATTCTCTGATAACCTAGGAAAATATTTTAAATTTAGAACTTTACAATTAATTCTATTCCTGCTCTCTGGACTGATTTTTTTAATCTTTGGCATCTGTATTAAACATGAAAAAAAGTACAAATAATATAGGAACCAACAAAGCTCTAAGTCACAAGGCATTTTATGCCTTCTCCTCACCTAGAAAAACTCAAGACTCTGGCCATGAAAATATTTTACAAAGCAGACCAAATATGAAAGAGTTGCCACTGATCTAATGAGGCCACCCACAACTCTCTACATCAGTGTTATGCTCAGAGGAGCTGCGAGCAAAGTATGTCTCAGCTCAAATAATTTACCTAACTACTTTGGTTAATGTGTTAGGACTACGCAAGGCCTGATATTCAGGGAAATCACTCTTGTAACTCACCCCTAAAATTTGCTTTAAATGAATCATATTATGCTCATGCCTTGAAGGGACTGTGGGTTTAAGTTGTGTAGTCCCTCAGTGCAGGGACTTGCTCCATTTTTCATCAGTACCCATGTTAATCACTATTGCTGGCAGCGTCAAATATGAGTTCTTCAGAAAAGTTTATATATTTATTCTCCTAGTGCTGTTGTACAGCAGGGGAATTTAGCTGATGATGGAAGTTGAGATGGGAAGAAATTTAATGAGTAAGTTGTGGTGATACAGAAAGTCAGTAGAAGAATATGGATCTCTTGGTCCCAGACCACATCTTTGCTACAAGTCCTTATGGTATTCAAAAAGTGAATGTAAAGTGCCTTGTTTTGACAATATCAATAAATCAATAAACCTAAGTAACAACAGTGATCATAGAGCATTCTTTATGTGCCCCAAATCCCACTAGCTTACCTTGATACATGCCCAGATGGAAATAGGAAAGGTAATAAGCACCAGGAGGAAAGAAAGGGAAATCAGGATCCAGCCACAGACACCAATTCCTTCCCGCCTGTCAGCTATAAAAAAAATGAGGAAGAAAAGCGATGAATGCAAATTTTGCAAAGAATTCTCTGAGTGATGTAGATCTAGCCCAGTGCAATCATGAGGAACTACAAATTCCACAGAGACTCATTCCCTCTTACCTCCCTCCCCATCACTCACTGAAAGCTGTAAAACACCTAACCAAATATCCAACCTTATGTCCCTTCTGCCCCAAAGGTTAAAAGGTTCAGAAAGTACATTTCGAAATGGGAAAGAAAGAGGCAAAATGAAAACATTGCCAAAGCTGGAGGCTGTGAAGGAAAAATTAATCACTGGGTAGGGTGGATATGAATCTCTGGCAGTGCACCACAGCTGGGATAAAAGATTTAGTTTGTATGAAACAGGTAATAAGGAAAATGAAGGGAACTCCTACTGTCTTTAGATTAAAGTTTTGAGGAATATTGATTGGACCAGTTCATCTACTGGACCACACTTCAAAATCAGTGCTTGTCAAAATGCACGCCTATGCATTTTGAGCAGTTCTCTCACTGTGTTTAGCTCGTATCATCCCAAAATTTCATTATAATGAAATCAAAATATATCAGAATAATTCCATTATTTTACCACCTGAAGGGAAGGCAGTGAGGAGTTGTTGTTCAAGTACTAGAAGTTTGGGAGGCTCTTGGTAAGGGAAAGGTGATCAAGGAGCTGTTGCTCTTTGAAGAGCAGCTGGAGCTGCTGATGTCCTCACGGAAGAGGCACGGAAGAGGGTAAGGAGTGAAACAGGCCAGTCCTGCCACCTAGACAGAGTGCTGCAAGGTCAGCTGAACTTTGCTAAATGGAGAAATGCCTGGGATCAGGAGAATCACGAGAAAAGCAGAAGCATCAGGGATGCAGGCTGGGCTAGCTAGCCCTAAGGGCTGCCCGGCTGCCAAGTTTGGGCCAGAAGAGGATTTTTGCAGGCATGAGCATCAGGAGATGGGAAGCTGAACGCCACAGCCTATATTTCCCAAATGCAAGGGTAAGAGTCAGGAGAGAGGGACTGAGGCTCAGAGGTCTCCTCAGAGAACCTCCCCCATGCTGATGCAAAGATGCAGGGTGTTTTGGATATGTTACCTCAAAGGTACAGGGTAGCACTGGCAATTTCTGACATGGAATAAAACTCATATGCAGATAGAAACTGATAAACAGCAAAGACAACAGTTCATTTTATACATTGTGAGAAAAAAACTTGACACCACAGTAAAAGTCATGAGGCTACCTGGTCGGTACGGCAGAAGCTAACAGGCCAGTAGAGCGGGACTGACAGGTTTGTCAGAAACCCCCTCCCGCAGCTCTCTCTTCCCTCCAGCCGCACCACCCACTCTGGCAAGGAAGCCAGCTTAACTGCAAACCTGGGTGCCGCAAGCAAACCCTGTGCTGCTTGCAGTTCTTCCCTTCCTACTTCTGAGGTCCCCGCTGCAGATTTAATCATTCACCCATTAATACGTTTGTGTCCAAGAGGGCCAAGTGTCAGGCCTCCCTTTGACTGTTTGCCCTGAGAGCTGGGCATGGAATTGTTGCACTGGGAGCCTGGCCTTCCTCCCGACCCTTTCCAAAAAACAGTAATTTGAAATCCCTGGTTGTTTAATCATAGAATCATAGAATGCTTTGGGTTGGAAGGGACCCCTAGAGGTCATCTAGCCCAACCCCCCTGCAGTGAGCAGGGACACCGCTAACCAGATCAGGTTGCTCAGAGCCCCGTCCAACCTGGCCTTGAATATTTCCAGGGATGGGGCCTCCACCACATCTCTGGGCAAGCCCTTCCAGTGTTTCATCACCCTCATTGTAAAGAATTTCTTCCTTATATCCAGTCTAAACTTACCCTCCTTTAGTTTAAAACCATTCCCCCTTCTCCTGTCACAGCTGTCCCTACTAAAAAGATTTTCCCCATCTTTCCTATAGGCCCCCTTTAAGCACTGAAAGGCCGCAATCAGGTCTCCCCGCAGCCTTCTCTTCTCCAGGCTGAGCAAGCCCAATTCTCGCAGCCTGTCCTCATAGGAGAGGTGCTCCAGCCCTCGGATCATTAATGCGGCATCATCAGCCATGCTGCAATCAGTGGTAGGAAAGAGTTGAGGAGCTCCCCTGAGTACATTACCATACAAACCTTAATGCCATGTGTTTGAAAACAGGCCTTTTAAGATTTAATGTGAAAATCTTTAAAGCTTTCACTGCTGCTTGTTTGCCATACAGTGTTCTTCATGTTAAACTAGTGGTGTGTCAGGCTACAACAAGTACATGCAGTACCAGCAGTCAAGCATCTTTTAATCCATGGAAAGAGGTCAAGGAAACCTGTGGAACAGGCATAATTCATAATTTTTTATCTGAAGCTTAGGGAAATTAATCATGAAGGAATGTTTTGTTCAGCAGAACTCAACTCCTCTCTCTTTATTTCACCTAAATTATTAGCTTACAGAAAAATATCTGAAGATCTTTTTCTCCAGAGGTCATGAAGAACCTCTTCAAAAGCAATTTTGGATTGTAACATCACTGTGAAGATACCTTGTAAGAATGACACAATCCACAGATAGGGGAGGAATGGCTGGGAACAAATGCCCACACCCTGCAGACTGATACTCAAGCAGCTGATAAGAGGTAGGTCAAGGTATCGCTTATCACCACTGTGGGCAAGAAGCACACATCCAAAACTTGACAAAGCACAAGTGAATCCTTCTCCATGAGAACTGTCCTAGAGATCTTGTTGCCAACATAGATTCTAATGAGAGAAGCAGGATATGACAGTATGCCTTTTTAATAGTGAATCAAGGCCTAGATCTCAAAAAACCACCACAAATGTTCTCAGATTACCCCAAAGTTTCAAATAATTTAACCACAAGACAAATGGAAGACTCCAGAAAAATACAATAGTGAAGAATAAGGATCAGTCACAGCCCAACATGCCAGTGATGTGATTTTGCTGTGCTTGTATAAGGATTACAATAGTCATAACCACCAAAAACCTCACTTGGGTCTACAGTCCATAGGAAACCAAGAGCTGCAATGCACTGCAAAATGTGAGAGCTTATCGATCAGCAGATGTGGAAGAGCTCCAGGACACTCCTAAGATTCACTCTGGTTTTTCTTGACACACTCATCTGCGGTTGGATGCGATGATCTTAAAGGTCTTCTCCAACCTAAATGATTCTATGATTCTATGATCATGAACACACTTGATACACAAAACCATGATGTGGGTACCAAACTTGAATAGCAAATGAAAAGCTTATGTCCAAGTTGTCTTGTGAAGAATATAAAGAACGGTGGGCAAAAATCTCCCAAGTCTCCTACAGCAACAGAGAGATGGAGTAGCCTCAGCATTTTGCAACCACTGTGTACCCTCCTGCTTTCTGCAAGCACCCAAATCAATCCTGCTGATCATCACGCTTGTCCCACTGTGCTATCCATACTAACCGCCAGACACAACGGTGAAAACAGCACACATTGTCAGTAACTACTTTGGTTTGGCAGTAGTTCCCTTGCTTGAAGAGACCACCAGGTGCCCATCACACAAGTCCAAACACATCAAGTGTCCTTTTGGGGCTGAAAAAGTCTTCTGCCTTCCCTAACTAACTCATATATTTCCCTTTCTACTCTATCCGTACATACAGAAGTGTATCAATATCTGAATCGGCCATTTTAGCCCCTGGCAGGGCAGTACAAAGTAATTTGCTCTGTCACTCACAGTGGCAGATACTGAATTTTTATCTCCAGCCTGTGTGGGAGACATGATGAATGCCTGGATTCAAACGTACTTCTTTTGTTTGGTTAGTTTTGCTCCTTTTTATTATTATTGAGAAACACACACACAAAACCCGAGGCTTACCAATTAGATGTTCTGTGTTGTTTTTCTTGGGCGTCTCTCTCTGGGGATCCATCCCAGTCGAGGGAAGCTCTGATACCCTCACAGACGAGACAGCATACCTTGAAACAGCACAGCCCTCATGCAAAGCGCTGAAGAGAGGCAGGGCAAGAGAAGGAGAAATCCCCACTTGTACGGGAGTCTCCTGTGAGTTAGTTACCCTGGTGAGGAGGGGATGTGTACAAAACCAAAGTCTTGTGGATCAGGGTTGTCTCTGATGTAACTTCATGGTCTACTGTGGCAGCCTTCTGGCTGGGGATGCACTTGGCCCAGCTGGTTTTACACCTCACAAAATCCAGTCTGGAAATTATTTCTACAAATGAGCAATATCTCTCACCAGAGAGAAAAAAACAAGAACAAGACAAGACAGAAAGAGAAGATAAAGCAAGGCTTATGAGGAACGGCTGAGGGAACTGGGGTTGTTTAGCCTGGAGGAGACCTTGTTGCCCTCTACAACTGCCTGACAGGAGGCTGTAGTGAGGTTGGGGTCGGCCTCTACTCCCAGGTAATGGGCGATAGGATGAGAGGAAATGGCCTCAAGTTGCACCAGGTCAGGTTTAGATTGGATATTAAGAAAAATTTCTTCACCAAAAGGGTTGTCAAGCATTGGAACGGGCTGCCCAGAGAGGTGGTGGAGTCACCGTCCCTGGAGGTGTTTAAAAGATGGGTAGATGTGGTGCTTAGGGACACGGTTTAGCAGTGGACTTGGTGGTGCTAGGTTAATGGTTGGACTTTATGAACTTACAGGTCTTTTCCAGCCTGAATGATTCTATGATTCTATAAAGCCAGAGGGTAGAGACTGAGGATTGCTCCTCTGCTGTACACCTCTTACTACTATGGGGCTCAGCTACTGTTCAGATCTCAAACACTAGAAACATAAATAATCCTCCAGGTGAGGTCCCCAGGCTGTATAGAATATCTCATCACACACTTCTTGATACTATACATGACAATAGGTTGAACCCTGTTGTGCTAGATAACCTAACAATCACAGCAGAAACATTTCAGGTCCAAAGTCTTAAAATTTTCCCCAATAAGAATATTTTTCACAAAACACACTTTTTTAACATTGACAATCAAACCAAGCGTAGCTTTTCAGACTAAACCAAGGGATGTCATCTATCTAGACTTCTGTAAAGCCTTCTATATGGCCCCCTACAACATTCTTCTCTCTACATTGGGGAGATATGGATTTGATGGGTGGACTGTTCAGTGGATAAGGAATTGGTTGGATGGTCACATCCAGAGGGTAGTGGTCAATGGCTCATGACCTGGACAAGCTGGAGAGGTGGGCCTGTGTGAACCTCATGAGGTTCAACAAGGCCAAGTGCAAGGTCATGCACCTGGGTCCGGGTAACCCCCAGTATCAGTACAGGCTGGGGGAAGAAAGGATTGAGAGCAGCCATGCCAGGAAGGACTTGGGGGTACTGATGGTTGAAAAGGGGGACATGAGCCAGCAATGTGTGCTGGCAGCCCAGAAAGCCAACTGTATCCTGGGCTGCATCAAGAGAAGCATGGCCAGCAGGTCAAGGGAGGGGATTCTGCCCCTCTACTCTGCTCTGGTGAGTCCTCGCCTGCAGTACTGTGTCCAGCTCTGGAGCCCTCAGCACAAGGTCATGGAACTGTTGGAGCAGGTCCAGAGGAGGGCCACAAAAATGATCCAAGGGCTAGAGCACCTCTCCTACGAGGACATGCTGAGAGAGGTGGGGTTGTTCAGCCTGAAGAAGAGGAGGCTGCGGGGAGACCTGATTGCAGCCTTTCAGTACTTGAAGGGAGCCTATAGGAAAGACGGGGAAAATCGTTTTAGCAGGGACGGTTGTGACAGGACAAGGGGTAATGGTTTTAAACTGAAGCAGGGTAGGTTTAGACTGGATATAAGGAAGAAATTCTTTACAGTGAGGGTGGTGAAACACTGGAAGGGCTTGCCCAGAGAGGTGGTGGAGGCCCCATCCCTGGAAACATTCAAGGCCAAGTTGGATGGGGCTCTGAGCAACCTGATCTGGTTAGCGGTGTCCCTGCTCACTGTAGGGTGTTGGGCTAGAAGACCTCTACTGGTCCCTTCCAACCCAAAGCATTCTATAATTCTATGACTTCTGAAGGCTGTCAGCAGTGAAGAGCAGCCTTCTCAAAGGACACAAAGCTGTTGCTTGAGAAAGAAGTGAGAGGTGGCTTTTCATATGTAACTTATGCATTTGACATTAACAGCTGCATTCATTATATGGCTGTTTTCTATAGGCTTCCATCATCTAAAACACCTTTGAAGATCTGGCTCCAGCTTCATCCTCTTAAGTCTTCACCCTGCCAGTATATCACACTGGCCCCAGTTAGGTCATTCAAAGCCAAGTGCTTCCCCAAGAATCCTTTCTCAGCTTCAGAGAGGAAACTAGACCATTGAATGGGTGTTCTAAATCACAGTGAAAACCATAAGCACAGCTTGCAAAACTGGGATTGACACGCTTATTGCAATACCCTCCCAAATAGGTGACAATATCCATTTGAAGTAATTTGTAGCATTTTCCTCATTATTTGGCTTCTCACCCTGAGCTGTAAGATCAAACCTGCTCAGGACAGATGCCTACCAGTAGGGCAGCAAGGGTAAACAGTTAGAAGAAAAATGTGCTTTAATAATTTCAGAAGCAAAAACGTTAACATCTCAAACTACCGCAACATCTTTTTTTTTTTACTTTAGAGCAACTCAGTTTTATTGAAAACAACTTTATTCTAAGCCGTTTGCATGCCACAATCTACACAGCTGCTTACAGCATCAGATAGATGAGCAAAACATATTAAAATCTAACAGAAATAATTGCTCCCTGCTGTTTATTGATAATTCCCTGAGGTGCTTGTAAAGGTGACTAAAGCAGATGGTGTTTATCTTCTATGTTCAGGAACATCACTGTATTAGTTGCTCCGTGTTAACTTCAGCTGCACTTCTATTCAAAAATTTGAAGTCAAAGGCAGGGCAACCTTAGTTCTTTCTTCTTGGGCTCTACTGGGGCACGTGGATAACTCATGTCTATGTAACACTCAGAGAAGTGCTATAAAACACTCAGAGAAGAAAATACATGAGGGCTCTGGGGCAAAGCAGTTTACAAGCTGCAAGTTCACTGCTGCTGAACAGCCTGGCACAGCCCTGTGTCATAGAGCAGTACCACAAAAAAAACAGTTTGGGTCCAAAGCCACTTTAGCAGGAGTTACTGACTTAGAAGCGACATCAGCTAAACGTGGTTCAGGCCGGTGGCAGTTCAGCTATTTCTGCAGTGTGCCGAAGTAGCTAAAGCCTTCAGCTTCTACTCTGAAAGCAGCACAAAGGCTCAGGTCAGGCACCAGTCCTTTGCAATTTCCCTAAAGTGTCCAGTCACTCCCACTTATCTCATCATCCAGTTGCAGAGACTTAATCCTACAGACCAAGCGCCCACCTCAAAGTCTGTTAAAACAAGAACAGGAATTCTTACATGCAGCCATTTCTAAACAGTGCCAACCAACCCCAAAGGTACCTAAAAAGTCATCAGGCAGTCATCACATGAGACTTGCGTATAACAAAGTTGTAGGTTTTGGTTTGTCTTTTTCTGACCTTTTTAGGCCCATACTACTTCCCTTACCACTCATTGGGCTTTGGCCACTCCCTAAAGATTTCTCAGTCTAGTCCTTTCCTGGCCCTGAATTCTGCCCCCAGAACAGACACTAGCCTATTTGCTAATCATTGCTTTCCCCCAGATCAAAATTTAGAAGAGACATGACATAGAGAAAATTAACAGTACCATCCTATTGCTTGCAGGAACATCCTCACGTTGCTCCTTCTCCTCATGAAAACGGCATCAGCTTTCAATAGCTGAAGATGGGGAGGTGACAGCAGGCACCCCTCTGGCTACACTTCGCTAGAGCACGAGTAAATATGAGAGGCAGTTGATTAAAGGGATTGCTCCCATCTGAATCCAGTAAGGAAGGCCATTTTGCCAGAAATTAAGGACATTCACACCATTCATACCAAGGACATTCATTCCTTCCAGGTCCAGCCAAACTCACAACACTCACTTGCAAATCAGAGGAAGAAGACGACAGAATATTGCTCTGTTTCTCTCATATTCACTACAGCTGCAACTAAAGCCCTTGAAAGAATACTGAAACTTTTATTTGCAAACACAATCCCAATAATATGTTCTTAGTAGTTGCAGAAAAAAGATTTTATTTCAAAGAACATTTCACTACACCTTATCTTTGCAGTCTGTCAACATAGCTGAAATACAGCAGTAATAGCCAACTTGAACAATGAAAAAATCATAGTCCAGAATTAAGTCATAGAGCAACAGCCCTTTCCCAGCACAGGCTCAGTGTAAGATCTGGCACAGTTTGCCTCAGGAGCAGACTCTTCCTTGACTTTTCAAAAATGGTGCTCAAGTAAGCACGAAAGGGCTCAGGACAAATCACCCCCTTCAGAAATTCAAGGGCTGGGTCACAGGAGTTTGCTGTAATGTAGAACACAGACTTTATTCCTGAAGAGAAAAAAATTAACGAAAAACAGTTTTACACCAGGAGAAGTATTTAAGAAATTGAAACTTACCTTAATCCTAACCAATGCAAAGTTCAGTTTACAAAATCTTGCTCAATAGGACTCAGGAAGAACCAGAGAGCCCACTGCACACAAAAAAACCCTTGACAGTTTAATGCTTCTTAGCCTATTTGTTCACTTGTCTAACACTGATGATGTTACAAACTACAACAGCTGGGTATGAAATACTCTTTTTCTGGGTAAAGTGGCTAGACACCACTTAGCAAGTACTTTGTTTCAAGGGAGCATGTAGTAACAGTGGATATTCACTACTTCTCACCTGTTTTCATTTGGAGAAGCAGGCCTTCACAGTCTCCTAGGTACTCAAGTTGTCTAATATTTGGACAGAAAAATGCAACAACCCATACCCCATGACCATTCAACAGATGTTTTCAGAAACAACCTACAAACTGCTTGCTTTTTGATACGACACTGCATAACAGCTGATGTCTGGTACTTGTTTTTGACTACAAGGTAATGTGAATTAGTTTAAACTTCAACCGCTTGATGGGGAAACTAGGACTCAAATTGGAGATCAAACTCAGCACCTCAGTAAGGTTACAAAATGCTTACTGACATCGAACTACTCTACATTCACATCTATGGAACAAAAGCCAATTTGCTCTTGAAAAGATACCTGTATTTTTATTTTCTCCTTCTCCAACTGATGTACAAATCTACAAAGAACAAGTCATCAAAAGAATGAGAAGGAAATTATAATGAAAAATGGTAGAGATTTTTTCCACAGATTTCTGGAGTCAAGATCTAAGGCATTGATTTAAAAAGCAGTTCAGAGTGGAGAACCATTAGAATTCAACAGGTTTCGCAAAATTTAAAAATGTAAAAGTTCAATATGTTTTTATCTTTAGCTTTAAAATAATATGTAAATTTCATTATTAAAATGCAAGACTACCCAATTGCTGACAAAGTATCGAGGACACTATTTATATTTTTCATCTAAACACTTCATAGGATATTTCCATTGCCACCCTTTAGGAAAACAATTTCATAATTCAGTAAATAATTCTGCATCATAAAGAAACAGTATAAGCAAGATCAAACATTAAGAAGCGTCTTAGTAAAAACAAGTTTATTCATCTGTATTTTAGGCAAATATGTAAATAGTCAGCAAAGCCTTTTTGCCATGACTGTAAACCTTTTATTTTAAAAAATTGTGTTAAAAACCAATACAGGAATTTCCATTAATGTTCTAAAAAAGTTTGTTCACATCTTGAAAGAAAATACATTAGCAACATCTCCCAGCAGAATTCATCTTTAAAAAAGTAGAACTCTAGGCGCAGAGCTTTTCTACAGTATAGTATCCTCTACGTTTTAATTCAATCACAGGACTGAATATCATTCATCTCTATTGTCTCTAGAGCTTATCTTAAATAGATGATATTCAATGATGTGTTACACATTGCCACAGGTACTAACGTTATTAGAAGAGTGCACAACTGAATTTCACTAACAAAGCAAGACCTTTCTATATGCTGCATCATAACCTTTCCTAACCAATACAGTTAATTTAGCTATATGCCTTTAAAATCATGTACATTTTCCAAGGAAAAATACTAAAAAAATCCATGGTCCAAATTCTGCTCCCACTTATATTCACAAGATAGCATAAGCACCATCAAGTTGTGGTTCATAGCCAAAAAGCATATAGAGAACCAGTGAGTTTATGAGTATAAGGGAGAGAAGAACTTGACCCATGCCTGTAAACATTCACAAAAGTCTGCAGTCAAAAGTGCCGGATAGGCAGCCTATCCGCAGTACAGTTATTTCATTCACAGAGAGGTGTGGGGGCAGGGAGAATGTTATGGAACATTATTTTAGAGGCAAATTAAAATGCTTTTCATGTACTTTGGAAAGACATATTCTCAGCTAGCTAAACCATACTCCAGTAAAACATAATCCACTTCTACTCAAATACAGTACAGCACCATTTCCTAGCTCTCCTGTTCAGATTCAGACAAAGGAGTACTCAATTCAGCAGCAAGCCCGTGACAATATTTCAAAGCGTAAGAAAACCCCCACACCCCTCTGACCTAGCCTCCCCTGAACATACTGCTGATGCTAACAGGAGATCCTCACACATACGAAGAAAAGATCCAAAGAACCATAAACTGACCTTGATCTATGCACACACAAGAAGTGTGCATCTAGACGAAAGATCGTCTACAGCTTGGAGTATCTAGTTTCAGTCTAGATCTCGTTCTATATTAACCACATATACCATACAAAACATAACAGGATAGGTGCTTATACGCACTATTAAGTATACTTGTTCTCCCCATTCAGTTTGATAGCCAATTGCTCTATTTACATAAAAGTCTGTTTGAACGTTCCTGATCCTGTAAGACACCAAACGTTCAACTTGTAAGCTAAAAGGAGAGTCAAGGATGCTCAGCAATTCACAGGATCAGACCCTGAATCAATTAAATGCAATCACAAATAAGGTTTGACATCTGACACAGCCTCCTGGAATCATTTTACCCTCATGTTTTCCCC
This sequence comes from Egretta garzetta, assembly GCF_000687185.1. Lineage (NCBI taxonomy): Eukaryota > Metazoa > Chordata > Aves > Pelecaniformes > Ardeidae > Egretta > Egretta garzetta. Next base: position 53,362 of record NW_009258484.1, on the reverse strand, counting down.
CTCCTTCCCCAATTCAGACCATGCTCCTACTAGTGCGGAGACAGCCTTCAAAGTGAATAGGATCAGGCTCTGTCAAGCAACCACTGCAGTCTTTAAAAATGTCTGGTATTTATTGCCATCCACTCTGGGGCAGACTTGTCTGCAAGGAAAATGGTGTTCCTGGTGTTGACGGATAGTTAGCAAAACCTTCAGGCTGAGCTGTATAGTTCTCCAGAGCAGAAGCAGAATGTGCCTTCAAGGGAGAGAAGAAGTTAGGAAACAGCACTGGTAAAAACAAAGAAATGAACAAAAATCTAAAACGAGCAAAATTTCAGGCACAATACCAGTCCTACTCAAGCCAACACAAACAAAGTATAATCTGAAGTATGCAAAGAACAGAGGTGAGCAATGCGCCTATACGCAGATGTTAATCTGTAGTGCAACTATTGCTCTGGAATACCAGAGAATGAGGAAAGCAGCTGGATTAAGAGAGAAAAATGAAGAAGCGTTAATGGCATTTACTTTCCAGTGGAGTAAGCCACATCTGATTTCGAAGGCGTAGCTTAATCAGGTAGCTGTAGTATTTCACTGACTTTGAACTTTATCTTCATTGCTCGAATAGCCAAGTGTTAATTTTAAGTGTTTGTAACTTGTAAACAAGAAAACTGATGTTTCCTCTATGCAATCTGCATACATAGATTTCTAGAGAATAAATAAATTCCCAAGCTGCAAAAGGAGTATGGCCTAGACTAAGAAATTGCTTCTTCCAATCTATTTTCCCTGATACTCAAGGTATCTGACAATATTCTGTATATTGAACAGGACTTAAGACACCTGATCCAGTTCAAAAACTGATGTGTCACAGAAGGGAGAAAACATTCACTCAAGATACTCAACTGCCTCTTTTAGCATTTTGTAGAGAAGGACAGATTTCCTACCAGAATCTGTACAGAGGCCGTTTTTAACAGAAGGCAAACTAAACATCTAAATACAAACTCTGATGACAGTTTCAGTTAACTTATATAGGTTGATGACTGAAAGAAGTTGTTTCATGGACAACAGAGATGATGAAACTACATGTTACCTAAAGTCACCTCAAGCTTGTACTATAGCAATTGTATATGTGGGCTTTATCGAGAGAAAGGCACAACCACAGCAGACACAAATTCAAGACAATCTGATTGCGTGTGTAGGGAGGCACGTAACCCACAACAAAGGGGTTTTCTACAAATAGCTTTAAGTATTAAAATGTGAGACTGGAACTGAGCACAAATTTTGCAACTACATGGCCAGTTGATTAGATTTAACACAAACCTGGCAAAAATTTCACTCGAATGTCTTTTCTTTTTTCTCTCACTCCTCCCCATTATACAAAGACTTTTCAAAAAGGGTCTAATCACATTCATAATGCCCAGAAGCACTGTACATTGGCTTTGAGTAAGAAGTTAATATGAGTTGTTCTTTATCATCCTTGTAATCAGTTCTTAAACAGGCTAGGAGTTTTAATCATTTACCGACTTAAACTAACCCCAAGAACATGCTCATACGATTACTGGAAGCAAAACAGTATTAACAAATAGGTATGTTACCTGTAGTAGTGCTGACTGTGCAGCCGCACTATGCTGTAATTCCTGTAAGGAAGATTGTGCGGCACTTTGGGGAAAGCCAGGGATACCAGGGAGAGATAAAAGACCAGGAAAAACTGCATTTCCCGGTGTCTGTAGTCCAGAAGTCAAGCTGAAAGAACGTCAAGAAGCGGCTATTATTAGAAACATCTGTATCATGTTTTATCCTATGTTTCTCTCTATGTATGCTTATGTCTATATAAATTAGAAAAGCACCTCTTCTTCTAAACCTCATAAAGGCCAGAATTTCCAAACAAGCCCAGTCTCTACCCACCTACAATTTATTGTACACACAAATCAAGACTGTCTGCAGCACACCTAAGAAGGGAACTCAGAAATTTTTGTACCTCAGCTGCACCTACAGTTTGCACACAAAAAAAATTTACAGACAAAAGTTAATGCTGAGTACTTCCTTAAAACATAGGAACATCTAAGATATTGTCTGCTATTACCTGGATGTGTCAATGGATGCCCACGTGGAATCCATTCTTGTAAAAGCCTAGGAGGTGCCAAGTATCCTCATCTGGGAAATAAGATCACTCAGCACCTCACTGGATTAGACTGTCATAACAGGGACTACTGAGGACAACCTATTTAGTAACTATCAGTCTCTAAAGACAGGTGGAAATCTACCGAACAAACTTTAAAAATTAACTGTAATTACTAACTATGAGTGAAAATAACATCTATGCCTAAAGTAAAACCAGCGTTTTGCTCAAGAGAAAAAGAAATGGTTCTGATCTCCTTCAGAAACATACCCAGCCTGTGCAACAAGTGCAGAGTTGAAGTTTGAGCTAAAGGCCGAGGCAAACCCTGGCAGGACCGGAGCCGGAGATGGGGCTGTGGCAGCTGCCGGCAACGGTGCAACTGCTTACTGCAGAATTTTGAAGTTTGAGCTAAAGGCCGGGCCAACCCCTGGCAGGACCGGAGCCGGAGAGGGGGCTGTGGCAGCTGCCGGCAACGGTGCAACTGCTGCTACTGCAGAAGATGCCTGGAGGCCAGGGAAAGAAGGGAGAGCAGGAGTGACAGAGGGTGTGTTAGAGACAGGAAAACCAGGGAAGGATGGGTTTGATGATCCCAGAGGTCCCTGGGCAACAGAAAAAAGGGAAGGGACAGCACTGGACAAGTTAAGCGAGAAGGGTGGAGCAGAGACTGTTGCTGAGGCGGCGAGTCCTGAGAGTACGGCGGCAGTGGAACTCACATGAGGGGCAGACACGGCTGAAGCGGTTGTAGACGGAGTAGCTAACAAAGACCCTGGGAGAGTGACGGGTGGCGTAAGTGCTGGATTACCAGTAAAAGCAAAGTTACTGGTTAGAGACGTAAAAGGTGGAAGTCCATTGAACACAGGGGGAATGGGAGCAGAAGAGCCATGTGGGGCGAGGGAAATGGAAGCCAGAGAACTGGAATTGTTTAGAGGAGCACTCAAAGAGGGGAGACCTGATAGTGCTGGATTCAGGGAACTGGGTAAACTGACTGGCACTGAAGCTGCTGAGGTGTATGCACGCCCAAGCGCGGACAGTCCTATAGTGCCATGAGAAGGGCCAGCTGAATGAGAAGGACCCTTGAAGGCCGAAAGGGTAGGACTCATGGGTTCTGTTTTGACCAGAACTGGGATACTTGTGGCAGCTGGGGCTGATGAGAGCTGCTGATCAGGATTAGTAGGGCTTGTGCCATGCAAGAGGGAGGCTGATGAGCCACAGTTGACTGGCATAATCGATGGTGAAGTGGTTAAAGGTGACTGTGCAGGCAATGTTGGAGGAGTGGAACTAGAATTGGCCACAGATGGGGATGGAAGACCTGGAAAAATGGCCAGCCCAGGTGTGGAGGAACGCTGTGGGGTGGGGGTGGCTGATGGAGTATAACATTTGTTGACAGAGGAAGTGGGAGGGTCAGAGCTTTGATTAGCAAGAGCAGATAAAGAAGCAAGCTCACTTGTCATAGCAGAAGGTAAAGCAGATGAATTGATTAATGAAGTGTCATTTGATGTCAGAAATCCCTTTAAGACAGACAAAATTGGGTTAGGCAAGCTAAGCGAACCAGGAATGGTAGTGGCAGGAGAATTAGCAATTGTAGATGGAACAGGACTAGAAATCCCTTGGGCATTGGGAGGCAAGGACAAAGGGAGGCCAGCAAAAACTGATGACAATGGAGCGGGATTATTAGCGGAAGCAATTGAAGAGGTTGCAGAGAACGGGAGGCCAGCAAATGGTGCAGTAGCAGATGCGAAAGCTTCACTAGGCGCAGGTGTGGCGCATGGTGTGGAAGAACCTTGCGGAGCTGGCGTAGCAGTGGGTATAGAAGCCAGCCCAGAAAAAACTGCAGGGATAGGGGTAGAGGTTGCACTGTGAACAGATGTGACAGGAACACCAGGCAATGAAAGGGATTTGATGACAGTAGGGGTTGGGGTGGATGGCTGAGATGTATGGATGGAAGAGGAGACCTGTCCTGGGAAAACAGGAAGGACAGGGGTAGACATGTTCATCCCAGATATGAGTGGAGTTGCAGGTGCTAATGGATGGCTTATTGCCTTGACAGGTGATGGGGTAGGGACTGGAGTAGCAGCAGGTGTTGAAGGATTAGAACCATGAGGAGTAAAGAGCTGATTCGCTTGTGCAGAAAAAGCTGCAAAGAAACAAAACTGGTAAGAATACTTGAAACTGTCAGAAATGTTTGATATCAACACAAACACATTTTATACAGCATTTCAAAATATGATACACAGGCAATAGCTAACACACAATGTCTGTATATAAACAATGAACACTGGAGCCTATGAAAACAAAACAAAAAAGTACGTACAAACACATCACACAAGTTGAACATCATGTAGGCTACCACTTGTCTTTAAAACACTTGGTGACATCTGCTACCTGTTCATGATCTCATGCAAGACAGTTAGATACTCAAATATAGTCCGTAAGAATGTCTAAGTAATACAGGTAAACACCCTCCCTCTGGTCCCTAACATCTGGCAGTACCCAAACCAGATCTAATATTTCATTGGCATCAGATCACCTGGGCTCCTCTGCATCCACTCTCACTGAAGGTCAGAATTTCCTTCAGAACCAGTTAAGTCAATGTATCATGATTTCACAGAAGTTTAGTCAACAACTGAAGAAAGCTGATTTCAGGTGCTGGTATTTTTCTTTCCTCCAAAATCAGGTCATTCTCTTCACTGTGTTTCCTTCAGATTTTGATTCTAAGAAGGTACACTTTTAAATTCATGTATCACACTACAGTATTAAGCTAACATTGGCGCTTGACCTCATCAACAAGTATTTCTGTAAGTCTGAAGTCAGGTGTCTATAATTGAGGCAAGCACCTGACACTAGGAATATCAGCTTGTATCAACCCTACAAAGTAAGTCAGAGAGACATCAGTCAAGCTGGAGGAAAACAGGCAGGCACACTGCGAATGGTGATGCAGGGGTTAATGGAAAGAAGCTGCATTTATGAACACTGGCATGTCAAGAGCCTTGATATGCCTCTATCTAGTTTCCCGTGGAATATGAATGTGTTAATTAATCACTCCTCTCAAACAACCCTGGTACTTTATTTTACTTTTAAAATAAGCTGTTCAACTGTAAGCAATTCACCGATCCAACCAATCAAGCTCATCACCCATAACTGGAACAGCTTAGATTTCTCTCTTGCACAAATTCTACATATACATACACAAACCCAAGAACGGAATCTTTAAAATCTTGGACCTGAGTTGATATGACAAACTCCTGTTTTATGTATCTTGAAACTCTAAAACTTGCAAATTTGCAAACAAACAATTTCCTTTTACATTATTCTTTTCCAAAAACCTAGACCCAGATTGCTTGGCTCTGGATTCTGTCCTTTCCTCATCCTGTTTCCAAGCTGATGACTCTCCTAAAGATCACAGTTGTTAATCCTGACAGCCAAGATAATCACCAGAGAAATACCACTGCAATGGAACCCAGAGGTGTTAGTGAGTTTCTCCTCCTAAGAGAAGATTTTATTCCTTATCCTGTATTCATTTAGCTGTATAAACTACCTTGCCAACACATGCACACTTAAAGGGGCATATATGAATAAAATGATGTTTTGAAACAGCAACATTTCTGTGGAACCATCCCTGGGCACAGAAGAGAAAAAACAAAACATAACTTTTTTTTTTTTCCCTGCAGGAGCTAAACTTATCATGGTCATCCTAACTATTTTGGCTGTTTGTTAATATGCCTGACTCAATAGTCTGTGGAATCTCAGTTTCTATTTGTCAAACCTAATAAGGTATTATCAAAGCCTTTGTATAAATAGTTCATAATGGGATTTATTATGATGATTTTTACTAAGTGTACAAAGCATACAAAATACCACAAAAATAGAGATCAAAAAAATGCACAACTCTCTTCTGCAAAAAGAATTGGAATTTAAAGGATAAGACAAAAGTGCAGGTAGACATAGTTGGATATATCAGTCTGGGATAAGACATTCTACACATGGATTTCAACAAACTATAAACAAAGAATCTGTCTCTCTTGTATTCCTAGCTTCCCATTGCAACTAATATATGAAATTAAAACGTGAATGAGTTTTCAAGTGGATGTCCGAAGTTTTACAACTGCAAAGATATTAACGAAGTGTTTCAGTGTGCTACACTGTAAAGAATATTTTGATTGAGTTTTTTACGTGATTTATCACACACTTATGTGCTGAAGAATATAAACATTAAAACTTTAAAACTTTAATAAATAATATAAAACTAAAACAAAAGACTGAATTTTAATGTTTCAATGCTTCTAAGTGCCAAATGCCCGAGATTATTTTTTTCTCAATTCTCAAGGGATCCTATTCCAACAGTAGTTAAATACTTAAGAGGCTTATGAAAATCCCACTAAACAAAGAAGTTGTTTACATCTGTGGATTTGCAATTTACCTTGATTTTGGGAAGGTTTTGCCTGGCTGGAAAGGTCCTCATTTTCTAAGCAGAGAACAACACATCGTTATTTAAAAGCAAATGAAACTCCAGCAGTGAATGATCCATTCACAACAATGAATTAGAAAAAATACCATCAACATTTTTAAAGGTATGCATGCTTTACCTGATACCACTTGATTAGCAGTGTATGGTGGAGGAGCTGCTAAGCCTGGAGCTATGACATTAGCCATTGGAACTAAGCCAGCATTGTTGTAAGCACCTAAAAGAACAAATGCAACACGTGTCTCAGTTGTCAGAAGAACTCATATCTAAATGAGCCAGTAAGTGTCCTTTCTTTTAAGAACATTTTCAAGATTGTAAGACATTCCTTCACCAAAAAGCCAGAGCAGTTAATCATCCACACTGGATGCTGGCTTTTGCCAAAGTCCACCTGAGTGACATGCATTGTGATCCAAATTTTAGTAAGGGCAGTTCTCTTGAAAGAGCCTGAAAAAGTCAGGTTTCAATTGCTTTCAGTTCCATTTTGCCTGAAAAACTCAAAGGGGAGGAGTGATTCAGAGTGTCTACAGCATCATTTGCTCTTTTTCTATTCCTAACTTAAAGGCTGTTGCAACTCTTCCTTTAACGTAAGCAAAGCCTTGACAAACAAAAGAGCCAAACATACACCAGTGATCATGACCAGCCCTTCAACACCAGTCAGGAAATTCAGTGAAAAATGTTCCATCTCAAATACTTTGTCCATCATTCTTCAGTACTTCTTTTAATGTTAAGAAATTCAAGTGGGTTAGGAAATTATTTTAACATAAAATACTTATTGTACTTAACTTTAAAAAACCCCAACTTTTTTCCTCCCTTATTCTTTGGAGCAACTCAAACTGTTGTATAGCTGCAGTATAGAGTTCTGATGAAGAACATCAGAATTTAAATCACAGGAACATAAATACAATTCACAGTGGTCCTGAATGAATATTTTAAGAGCATAAGAACTTACGCTTCATGGGAAAAGGTAGCACTTGAACAATACTCAAAGTGCAGTAATTTACCATACACAATCCTTTCTGATTTCACACTTCCATAATAGTTCTACCTAATGTTACGATTTCTTGCATGACAGCTCTGGGCTGAAAATCAGAAAAGTAACTAACAATCACTGCATCACCCAGGAAGGAAATGTTAAACCAATACATACAAGAGGCAGAAAACAAAACATCATTCTGACCATTCTGACTATGGCTTGAAAACAATCACATTCAGTAGTGAATGTGGTCAGGTCAGTATCTGCAATCTCATTAAACACATTTTATAGATGTATAAATATATAACCAGTTATGAGTTCCGTTGTCACAAGAGTTTTTTTTAAAAACACGCTGCAGCCTAATAAGGGCCTGAAACCTCAAAAGCTGTTTCATATCCGAAAATGTACTAATGCTTACATACAGTCACGGGTCAAATTTTGTGCCCTAACTTACTTTGGATGGTATTTATTTAATATAAATTTGAGCTAGCCTGCAAGTTTCCTGTACGCTTTCTGGGGAACAAGTAATTTCTAGGGCACAAATCATCAGACTTACTTGAGCTAGTACTAGTGCCCATTTTTCCAAACTGACTTGCAGACATCAAGTTGGTCAGATGACTCATCCTTCAACATGCACGCTAAGAGCTCTACCACACTTTCTTATCAAAAACCTTAAAAACTCCCTGAAATCCCTAACATCAGTGAAAAGCAAGTTTTCTAACCAGAGCACTCCTCCTCTGCAGTACAGAATGGCAAGATTAGGAAAAGCTTTCAGCTGCTGCTCAAAAAGACCAGATTCCGTGAGTACTCCAAGCAATTGCCTTCCTCCCTTCCAAAACGGTCTGGAATCAAACAATTAATGCAGCAGAACAAATAGAATGGAGTTTATGAAGGAAGACTCAATCTTACCTGGGGCACAAGGCTAGGAATAGTCAGACCAAACACAGGAAAAGGCAATCACTATGTCCCCTCTGAAATCTACATGCTTAAACTTTTCTTTTAGGAAACTGTTTTCTCTCCATTATGATGGCTGAAAGTAAAGCTGAAGGCAACTGAGAAACAGATTACCCCTCCAACTGAGAAACCAATTACCATCCTTCAGCAAGCTCCTACATATCTGCACCCAATTCAAGGCTGTGCCTGACCATATCCTAAGTTTGGTACAACAGCAACAAGTCAACAGACTTGTCAAGCCAAAGCCCAAACCTTGGTCAAACATTACAACAGACACAGTCCTAGTCTTGTCTAACATGCACAATGCCTCCCATAAATGAAATATTTTGTCATCAGAACAGGATTGTGAATTTTCCTTATGACGTGGATGTTGGAAAAAGAAGTCTTTTTATCAACTCTGCAGTCGTGACAGGAAGAGGTAGAAAACCAGTACCCAGAGCATGCTTAGGGAGCGCAAGCCAATTTCAGATATGATCATGGTCAGAGAAACTGACACTTATTACTTAAAACGCAAATGGATGAAACAATAGCATCAAGCTAAAACACATAGAAGCCTTACTTGGTGCAATAGTTGCATGTGGCCGACATGGTGGGATGGGGTATGGAACTGGTTTGTGTGGGTTGTAGGTTGATGGAGCCTACGTAAACAAAAAACAAACGGAAGAAGCAATAGTGAAAGCATTACCTAATGTTTCTCAGACAAATAGCTAACATTCAGATACTACTACAGACAGCTAGCTGTTCTTCACTGGAAAAATATTTGGTAGCAAATTTCTTCATAATATGCACAGTGACTGCAAATATTTCACTCTTTCTGCAAAGAATGAAACAAACATCACTACTATACCTTTAGATTTTAATGTAATACTGAACACGGGTGGGAAAGGAAACTCCTTCCTGCCTTGTAGTTTTCACACTCTGCAGTCTTGGACTGACTTCTCATTTTAAAGGTTTAGCACATTTAAAACTAATATATACTTATGAAGTTACCTGTCCCTTTAAAATAATACAACTTAGTGGGAAACATCTCATAATAAAGTGTAAGTAAAACATTTGGACAATACTTGAAAGTAGTATCAGGTTCATAGAAAGTTTGTCCCACATGCTTAGAAATTTTGAAATATAGATTAGCTGTGTTGTTAAGAAGCAAGAACCTCCTCCTAAGGCACTGCTGTAACTCAAGTTTCCAAGATGCAGACATTTCTTATGTTTGTGTGGGGAACCCTCAGGAATTGTAATAAAAAACTGCATATATTTGTATCTGAAACTTCCACTAGTTCATGATGAACTACAAAAAATGCTTTTAGTTTTGTCTTCTGATACTGTAATTTAAATTCTGCCTTCAAATGCACATGCATTGCAACCACTAGAAAATCCTATCCCCCACAGATACAAACCAGAGCTTCTTTTAAAGTTAAATAAAAAAATACTAGGTCATACTATCTTTATTATAGAAGTTTAGCTTTCTTTAAATTGCTGCTCTACAGTCTTATTGCAACATAATAGCATTTTATATAAAGCCTCATTGAATTGGCTGGCGACTGATTTTTTTTTTCTTAAAGTTTCATTTGTTTACTCATTTATTAGACATACTGGTTTGGATGGTCCAAGTATACGGGCTGCTATTCCCTTTCCTTCATTAGTACATTCCTCTGTGTCCTTTTTGATAGGGGTTCCCTGAAACAAAAGAAAATTAAACTATTAAGTATTAATTTAGAAGTATTACCTCGCTATAGAATTTCTGCCATATTTGGTTTTTTTTCTAAACTACGCTTGAGTTGTTGAACATTCTGAAAGTGATACTTAACCACGCTTGTTAGGAAAAAGAAACTGTGTTCTAGGCTTGTAAAATGATAAGTATTCCAATAGCTTGGTTTATAACACTGAGCTTTTGTAAAGAGATGCATCTGAAACAGTCCATGTTTCTGACATAATTAGAATTCTGCATTTTGATTTGTGGACATGATAACTTACAGTCTGCAGTCCCTTAAGCATTCACAGGAAATACTTAACATGGTTGTTCAAGATCTACACTAAGATTAACAGTAGTACTGTAGTGACCATATTAGGTCATCCTACCAACCTACCAGTAAGGCTCTTTACACCTCTCCCGATTCTGCCAAATATTGCTGGAGTTTACAATGTTTTCCTTATATGAACAATGTCTTATTTATGCAGTCATCTTTACTTGAAGCAGCACAGAAAAAATGGGCAAATAAAAATAATGCAAGTTCCCTATAAATGTGTAATGGGGTAATAAAAAACCCCAAAACATTGCTTTTGATTCCACTCCTCCTTCTATGTGTATGAATACTGGTTTTGGTTGTATTATAAGGAATCCGAAATCACGGATGCTGTGAAAAGCAAAAGTGTAGAATCATGCTTACTGGGAAAATTCCATTTATGCGGCTTGGCTTCCCCTTGGGATAAGGGTTGCCAGGAATCATGCCACAGGATGATATCATAGCATGAGGAGCCTTACAACCCGTTTTTGAAGCCTGCAAAATAATCAAGAAAGGACATTATTTGCTATCAAATTCAATGCTTTAAAGAAATGAATTACTATTTCATGACATTTAGACTGCATGAATCAACCTACATGGAACAATTAAAAGCTTTGTCTCAAATCTTCTCCCCAAATAGTCCAAATAGCGTGAGGTTCTGCCAAAATCCCCTTTGTTTCAAATAACTCTACTCAGACCACCTCTGTTTCTACTGCTTAGCATTTGGTGTTCTCTAAAACAAATGCAGACTGTTTCCTTCAGCATTGTTTGCAACTCTGTGCCCCTTTTTCCATATGATCCCAATGCCTGACAGAAACTTTCCCTTTTTTTTGCACATGTATTACATAGCTGTTATCTTTTTGTTATTCCCAGCACTCTTCATGGTAAGTCCTGACCCCACAATGACCATAGGGATGGAAACAATACGGTATTTGACAGAATCAAGGGTACTAGAGTATCCTGACTACCTGTTCAAGAATTCTTCTGCATCTTTTCTTCTCTGACATATTAATTCTGAACAGATCTTCAATAAGGCGATAATTCTGAGCATCAACAATGTTGCTATAAATAAAGACATTGACAGATGATTACTGCCATTCCATACGCTTATCAGAAATAATACACAGAAATAATTCAGCCAGTACCTAACAGGACATTAAAAAAACCATAAGTAGTTCAGATCATAATGTTACTATGATTATTGAAGTAAAAAGCCCAGGCTTAAATATGGACTTCATACCTGTAAGTGAAGCATGCTATTAGGTTTAAATATCAATACAGAGTATTACAATTAAATATCAATACAGAGTATTAGAATTAAATATCAATACAGAACAACGGATAACTATGGCTAAACTTCATGGCAAAAATAACTATGTTGATAAAATTAGTTTTGCATCACAACAGTTCATTCCCCCCACACCAGCTGAAGTGTAGCAACTAAAGAGTCTATGAGCTCCAATCTCATTTCCAGAAGCAAAACAGGTTAGTTTAATGCACCACTGAACTTCCTCTAGGCTACCCTGTCTTGTTTTGGTCTGAAAGAGACTAGGAGCATTCATACAGCTTCTTAAAGCTCAACTCTGAAAGCAAAATCATGTCTATATCCTCAGTCTTATTTGTTTTACAGATATTTATATAACAAATGTATATGCCCCAAAGTGTTCAGGCTGGCTGTAATATATAGCATTCATATGCAAGGCAGACATATCGTAAATCCCCTAAACGAGGCAGAAGAGTTCCAGTATAAACATGTGTAAAAGGTAGATCCTTTGAAGCAGCTGTGTTCAGTAAAAAACCTCGACATTCTGTGTAATCATGCATTTAGAATATCTCTACAGCTTTTATAGACATTAGATCTGTAAATCAAAAAGGTCGATTTAAGAGATATATCTACTTAACTCATTTTTACATATATAATATTTAGAGGGTTTTTCAAATGCAAAAGGGCCAATTCCCAGAATACTCTGGTCTCAAGCCTTTTACATTTCAGTGAGCAGAAATAAGCTTGAGGCCCTCTTCATTCTCTACAAGATTTGAAGACCACTGTATAAAATATTGGCAAAGTGGCAGTTTTTCAGCTGTCAGAAGCCCACATAGCAGCATGTGGGCACCTCAAGACGCAGATGAACTACAGAATTTTGCACAATGTCTACTTCTAATTCTTCTTTTTACAGCCCCATCAATAATGGATTTGTGCTTCACCTTAACTGGCCACAGTGCTTCCTTCTAGGATTACCTTAAGTTTTATATACTGAAAAATTAGTAAAACCAATGTAACTTAAGGGAATATAATGTGAGAGATACTTACGAAGCTAAGATTTCAAGGGCGATAAGTTTATCTTTACTGAATGTGAAGCAGTTGAGAATATTAACCATTTTTGATGCTGGAACTGCCACTATTTTCTGACAAGTAAGCAAAAAAGAAAAAAGTGTATATAAAATAGGACAGTACATTTATTTTAAACCCAGAATGCTACTCAGTAACAGATTCACATCACGTATTTCAGTAAACACTTAATATTCTCTCCCTCCAACTGGTAAGAAGACTATGCACTAAATGCTGAAAAAGCACTTGCCAAAAGCAGAGAAATTAGGAAAGTTAATGACAGTTAAAAAGGGCTACATCTATTCTTGTGATACACCGGAAAGTAAAAGATACTTTAAGTCAGAAAAGATACCCTGGTTAAAAGTATGATGTTTCGTATTTTGATACCATTGCAAAAGAAAGAGATGAAGACGAAGCTTTGAAGATTAAAGGGTAGACAGACCCATCAGCTGCAAAAGTAGACAACACAAAACTAAAATCAGATTAAGAGGGCAAACTTACTCTATAAGATTATGCCACAAGAACTTACATGTTGTAAAGCCTTTATTGCCTTGAGCT
>NW_009258484.1:35648-39964 GCF_000687185.1 Egretta garzetta | reverse complement strand
ACCTGCAACAGAAAAGGCCTTTAATTAATATTTTATACATATTAAAAAATGATGCTAACAGCATCAATATGATCTTTCCATTTTAGAGTAGAGTGGCATACTGCTAAAAACCGTGTGTCTGTCTGTGATGTCTGATTACGTCAATGCCTACACGCATGTGATGTTCTTTTTATTTCTAAGTGGGTACCTAAAAATTCTGTTATGAGATGAAGTTTTTCTATGGAACTATTTAAAATATGTACTTACTCCTCTTTATATATTTGCATACATGCACAACAATTGCCACAGTATTATAATAAAATTAAGTCTTTCTGAAAAAGCTTATAAATCTTCAGTATTGCAAACAGCATATTCACCAAACATACACAAAAAAAACCAAGAGGAAAAAGAAACAGGAGAACAAAAGCTGCATAGTACCAAAATAAGTTGGATACTTATTACTACATGTCAGTTTAGAAAATACATGCAAAATAATCCTAAATTTAATGATGATCGATTTGTCCAATTTTCCCCACAAAACAGAAACACAAATGTAATGATTTTGATAACAAAATAACTTGGAACTATTTTTAACATATTAATGCTGATATAATTATGATGATTTAAATCTCCTCAGTTAATAAATAAAAAAGCTAACATGATCAGCCTCAGTATGATTGAAGACACTGTCTTTCTATATTACTAAATACACAAACCTACCATTAAATAATTAAATAAATGGTTTCCATTAAACCTATGACAGCGTTGACTTTTACCTGTTCACTAGAAAAGTATCCATGAACATATTCAATAGCTTTTAATTTGTACTCAGTCAGTACAGCCTAGAAGATAAAGAAAAAAAAGATGCATATTTAGTCCCTCAAAAATTATAGCACAATCATCCGCTAGAATAATCTATTAAACTAAAAAAATCTGACCTTATGAAGTGACATTTGCATCAATTACACTGCAATATTTCTAAGTAACAGAATATTCCTTAGGTAATTGAGAGAACAATGAAAAGCAGAGATGGAATTTAATTCTTCTGTTAAATTACTTATTTTTTGATTTATTTCATTTTGCTTTCTTTTTTTGTTGTTTAAAACTGTACCGTGAGAACATCATCATCACTCTTCTTTCTGCCTCTAAGGTTTACATCAACTTTATGTTAACAAGAGTTGATTATCCATACAATTTCTTTGTGTGTTCCCTGTAAAATAATTAGCAAAGCATCTTACTTCAGTGAATTTATGAAGAGACCGGATAGCAATACTGTACAGACATAATTAAGTATACAAGAAAGCTTGCTCCAGAAGGTGTCCTAGCATGACCTTTCCCATAGGTCAAACGTTAATATGCAATTATACAAAACAAAGGAAGCAGAGTAGTTTAAGGCAGTACTGGCCACTGCTATTGACTGAGTGGCAAGACAGTTTTGTTGATAACCATGTGGGCTATCTAATAGCCAGAGCTTCCTCCCTCTCCTCATAGCCAGCTCACTGATACAGGTACAAGATGTAACAGATGAATAACCGGTAACAGCTGAATTCCTGCCCCAAGCTGGTACACACACCTTTCCTCCCCGGTTTCCAAGGCCCCCATCTATTGCTAGCTCTCATTCTTATTCTCAAATCATCTCCAGCTTCACCCACACATGCATTTCTATCTTCTTCCCAACAGCCCTAAAACCTACCCCTACTCCTTCTTTTTTTTGTCCTTGTCCATCCACTCAGACAGACGTGAAGTTCTCCGTCACTGCAACCTGACTGCGAGTAGCACAGCTGCACAGAAACCCACTCGCATACTGTCTGAGGCGAGCCCCTTCCTTTCTGTACCTCATTAAGAGACCAACACTACCAGACACGCTGAAGTCACACGGGAAA
The DNA here is from genome assembly GCF_000687185.1 of Egretta garzetta. Lineage (NCBI taxonomy): Eukaryota > Metazoa > Chordata > Aves > Pelecaniformes > Ardeidae > Egretta > Egretta garzetta. The sequence goes on along the minus strand of NW_009258484.1, from coordinate 38,102 downwards.
AAGAACTCTCTCCATGATCATTTTTTCTTCTCTCCCTTCCTCCTCTTCACATATTTTGGAAAAAAGCCTGGTATGTCATATAGCAACTATAACTTTACCAAAACAAACGTCACTCTTCCTCCTTGCATCAAGAACTGCATGACTTCATAGTAAGAACACAAACAGAAAGCACTGCTATGTATATTTATGAAAAAAAAAAACCACCACCAAAACCCCAAACTTTATTTCGTTAATAATCATAAATATATATGGGGGAAAGATAGAACTAAGCTACACATTAAGACACTTAAATAATTGTTCCTGTTAATTGTAGGACTGGAAATGGAACACACCAACACAACTGATTTGTGAATCACATAATAAAGAAGGCTCTACCACAGAGCTAGAAATGAAGTTTAAACAAAGACCTAGCAACAAAGATACAAAATAAGCATTTGGAAAATGAACATTACACTGGAACAGCACTGCTGTTATTAACACAGCACAACACTGATCCTTAGATCAACATAAGTTAGGCTTACAGGAATAAAGGCAGATAGCATACAGGAAACATAATTGCCTAAAATCACGTGTCAAAACCCCTTTTGTTTGAAGTCTTTAGTAATCACAGAGCGTGTTCTGAAGGGCCGCACTGCAGTAGTAATATTTGAAACATTACTCCCTCTCACCATCAATTCTCGGAGGAAGTATTCATGTGCAAGTTGTTCCTTGATCTTTTCACCCGGATTTTCTGTAAAAATTCTGAGGTTGGAAGGGAAATCCACACCCTGAAATATTTTAGGCTGTCACATTTTTAGCTGGTTACGTATGGAATGTACCTGTTTTATAAAGGAGACTTTATGACCATGACCTTATGCAAAAATGCTATCAAGTGCAGTTGTGATAAAAAAAGACTCATCACTGGGGCTTTTGTGCCCAGTGGTTTATACTTCAGTATGTTCCAAAATAAAAACACTACAACTGCAGCCATCACTGCCTCTCACACTGAAGAGAAGCTGAACTGAAACTCAGCTCTGTAGCACCCAAGTCCAAATAATGGAAATGAGCTCTCCCAGACAACCCATCTTACAAAAAAACACCTATCACAAAACTGCTAAGGATTCCTTTTCTGCCATAAGGCAATCTTTTCTGAAAGAAGCCCTTCATTTCCACACCAAGACAGTTTTAGCAGGATTCATAACTGCTCCACTGTGACACCCAAATCACCTCTGCTTAACTACAGCAAAATACATCATTGAGGTTTGTATTTCCCAGGAAAGACAAGAACCATCAGTCTCAAAGGTTCTGACTTTTTCTATCTCCTTTTCCATTTCCAGCATTTTGGGGAGCTGTCCCAACCACTAATCTCTAGCTTTCCAGTTTAAAAAGTAGGCCTCTGTGCAGTAAGAAACAGGAGACCTGGCAGACATCGGGAAGCCCAGGTTTGTACCTCTGCTTCCCATAATTACCAGCTACTTTGCTCAATGAGTTTTTAAGAGGAGATACACAAGCATAGTTCAGAGCACGCATCAAACCCCAGGATTTCACATCCTGGATGGAGGCAGCTGCACACACACTCCCGAGTTTCGGGAGATGTTGCTTTGAACAAGGACAGCAGAGCGCAGCTTAGGAATCATCCCGCTCACATCACATTTGTGTGTTGCATCTGCTAAACCATCATATTAAAAGGATACCTCACACTTTAAGTCCCTGCCTCGGGTCAGGTCAAGCAAACACAGCCTCTCCTCTCAAGTAAGAAGTATTTGGCTATTTTGGCTTTTCTTCCTCATCTCTCCTGACAGCAAAAACGCTGCGATGAACTTATTCAAATACTTATTTCAAATCAGTGCTCTTCGGGCGCATGTTGTTAGCTCAGCGGTAGCAGTATGGACATTCAAATCTCAGTTTTCTGAGAAAATAAAAATCTCTCAAGGAGAGCAAGCACATCACAGCAGCTTTACACTGTTATACCTGACAAACAAGAGCTAGGATACACCAGCAACGCAGGATTACAGTTCTTTGCACTGAGGGGAAATTCACTCTTTATTGAATCCTGAAGTGATTACTAAAGAACACAAACACCTAACCCGGCATGTTCAGCAAGAGGAATATTCTACCATCAAATGGTTACACTAACATGCAAAACGAGAAGTTACCTTTCTAATTTCATCCAGCACGGTTTCAAATGATTTCTTATCCATCTTTATTAGTTCATTCAATGCAGACACTTAAACACGGAGGAAAAATAAAAAACAGCAAAATATCCAGGCCAAAGACTTTACTGAGCCCTTAAGCACACAGGAAAAAAAAAATTAAAAAAATAGTAAAATGACGAAGCAGGGCAAGAAAGGCAGCCTGGGATCTTCTTAGCCCCTGGGAATTTAGCGCCGACGCCTTTGCGGTGCGGGACGCAGCGCAGGAGACAAAGGCAGCGCGCCGGGCGCTGCCCGCCGCCCGGGAGGAGACCCGCGCCCG
>NW_009258484.1:24016-34811 GCF_000687185.1 Egretta garzetta | reverse complement strand
CACCTGCCTGTCCCCGGTCTGCGCGGGGACCCGCCGGAGCGCAGGGGTGCGGACAGGGCCCCGGGATCCGGTTCGCCCTGGTGCCTTCCCGCGCCTCTTCTGGCTTAGGTCGTTTTAGGGGGGAGGCTTCCTTCTGTCACTTCACAGCCCTGCTGAGGTGAACGCGTGCGCTGGGTGTTTCTTTTTCGGAGGTTTCCAAGCGATTTGCTCTCCTTAAACGAGGATAAACTTCATAACCTGTGGGTGGGCAGCGTTGCACTTGTCGCTGTCGGATTCTCTCCCTGCTTAATTATTCCCGGTTTTCCGTCGTCGTGGCCTCGTCTTTCTTCGGCTGTTGGTAGTTCTCTGTCATCAGCTCGCTCCTGCTTCTGGCAAGGCGGTTACCAGAAACGTGAAGTGGCCCTGGGCCTTCAGGGTCGCCACTTGTTGCGTCTTAGTTCCAGCCTGATCTTTCCATTTCGGTGCTTTGGTCTCCATCCAGTACTTGCTGCAGAACCGCAGTTGTGGTTCTTCTGCTGGAAAAATAGAACAAAAAGGTGCAAGATTATCTTTTTCCATTATCCTTTAAAATACATATGTTGACCTGAGTTTTGCCGTTCTTACCATTCCATTTCTAAGATGTAGTTTTTTCTTGACCTGTATTTTACGTTTATTCTGATTATTCTTCTTATTTTCACACCTTCTTGAAGTCATTGTTGACTCTGTTGCATTTGGAACCTTCTCTACTATTTTCCTCATTTTGGAATGTGATTTACAGATCATAATAACAACCTCAGTGTAAGAAATTTCAGGCTGTTTTTTGCCTTCTGATTCCAGAGCTCCCCAATCCGAAGGACTTGATAAGCTCATTTCCAGTTTGTTGAAACTTTCCCATTTGCAATTCAAAACCTACAAGCCTGCTTCTATTTATCTTTCTTCTTAATTTAAGTTGAATAAATCAATTTATGGTGCTTCAGTACAAAGTTACTTTCTACTGCTGTTTTCTGATCCCACCATTGTGGGATTTAACTATTAATGGATATTTATTTTTGTATTTTCAGGTTTTAAAAGCTGTCCCATGGAAGGGACAGCAACAGATGTACAAGCTGGACATAGGCTGGCCTAAAATTCCAGAGTACTTCACTGGTCAAACATTTTGTGTTGCTGTTGACTCTCTTCATGGTTTGGTCTTTGTGGGACAAGTGAGTGAGAATACTGTGTTACTCTCTGTGTTAACCTAGTATATTTTTGCCTTTAAAGTGTCCCATGAAATAAAAAACATGCAGCTCTTTCAGCCAGTTACAGTAATTAGAGTTTATTGGTTTTTTTGCTTTACCCAGTTCCATGCATTGGTTTCTCTATGTCACAAGTATGACATTCTCTCCATGGAAAGTGGCGGGATTTAATTATAAAGCACAGTATGAGTACTTGAGTGCCATCCAGCTAATAAGTACAGTTATGGGTTTTCATGCCTGTGTTATGCTTGGCATATTTTTCATCAAGAACATAAAAACGTGACTGAAAATGAGGACCAAGATAGCTGCAGGAGCTTGGCTGCTCTGAAAATTGGACTGTACATGCTTTAAATTGAAAGTCTAGAATGAGTGGAAGGTTTTGCATGCTAAACTTAGACCCTTCTCTCTCTGACTCTCCACCAGCTGGAAAAAATGACATCTAGCAGGCAATCTCAGGAGACTCATAGGATTCATGAGATGTTGCAAAAATCTTAAAGAGGAGTTTTCAGAAATATGATTACTTGCTTAATATGTTTTCTTAATAAACCTTGTTTTGCCTTTTCAGAGGGGAGAGAATGTACCAAAGGTACTTGTATTCTCAGAGGAAGGCTATTTTCTTTACTCCTGGAATAATACAGTTGAAATGCCCCATGGTATCTTTGTATTGAATACCGCAACAGATAGTTCAGTATGGATCACAGATGTTGGAACAGGTATGCGTAGTGGTGATATGAGAAGTATGAGGTGGGAAAGAAAATGCTAATATTGCAGATATTACTTTAAACAAGTAATTTATTTAAGTCCCTCAATTCTGAGATGGATTTGTGCTTTTCTTGCCATGAACAAACTTCTGGGGTGCTGGACAAAATACTCTGAAGGCTCATGAGTTGTGCTGTGTGTCTGCTTATAGCTTCTGAACTTAGTGAGCAAGTTTTTTTGTTTTGGTTTTTTTGGTTTTGTTTGTTTGTTTTTTCCCAGGAGAAATATCAGGGGAAAAAAAAAATCTTCTGGCTAGACTTATCTTCTAGTTTTGGTGGCCCTAATACAATGGATGAATATTGTTGTAGCCTATGGATTTACTGACCCATAGTCACAATCTCACTATAGAATTTTGTCTGTTTGATTTATTAATATCACTTGTGAGTATCAGGAGATTTTTCTTTTTTAATCTTTGTAATCAATTGTAATACTTATATTTTGTTTTAAGATGGTTTTGCACTTTTTTTTTTTTTTTCCCCCTAATTCAGGGAAATATGGGCACACTGTGAAGCAGTATAGCCCTTCGGGTAAACTTATGCAGATCTTGGGCACGCCAGGTAATGCTGGTTCAAGTTTGATTCCCCTACAATTCGATCAGCCAGCAGAGATCTTTGTAGAGGAAAGTGGAGATGTCTATGTTGTGGATGGAGACGGAGGAATGAATAACAGATTGCTCAAACTATCCAATGGTATGGAAAAATGAACTTCCGTAGTCGTTGACCGTTGAAAATTGAATTTTAAATAATACAGCTTGAGAATGCTTTTAAGCAAGGACTAGTAGAGCTGTCATTTAACATTAGTTTGAAGACTTTGTTGAATCAGGTCCTGTTTTACTGCTTGTCACTTCAGGAGAAATCTCTTAATCATTTGTGACAAGAGGCTGAGAGAACGAGTTTGTTCAGTCTTCAAGAGAGAAGGCTGAGGAGGATTCCTATTGTCATCTTCAAGTCAGCAATGGGAGGTTATAGAGAAGGCAGAGCCACACATTTCTTGGAGATGCACAGTAAAGAATGAGGAACGGGGAGAAAAAGGTGCAAGAGGGGGGAATTCCAGTTCAATTTTTTTGAGCAAAAGATTCACAGTGAGGGTGATCAGACAGGGAATAGTTTGCCCAGAGAGGATGTGCAGTCTTCAGTCTTAGAGATGCTCAGAACTTGATAAGTTATGAACAACTTGACCTAACTTCAGAGTCATAGAATGTTCTGGGTTGGAAGGGACCCCTAGAGGTCATCTAGCCCAACCCCCCTGCAGTGAGCAGAGACACCCCTAACTAGATCAGGTTGCTCAGAGCCCTGTCCAACCTGGCCTTGAATGTTTCCAGGGATGGGGCCCCCACCACATCTCTGGGCAACCCATTCCAGTGTTTCACCACCCTCATTGTAAAGAATTTCTTCCTTATATCTAGTCTAAACCTACCCTGGTTTAGTTTAAAACCATTACCCCTTGTCCTGTCACAGCTGTCCCTGCTAAAAAGATTGTCCCCATCTTTCCTATAGACTCCCTTTAAGTACTGAAAGGCCGCAATCGGGTCTCTCTGCAGCCTTCTCTTCTCCAGGCTGAACAAGCCCAACTCTCTCAGCCTGTCCTCATAAGAGAGGTGCTCTAGCCCTTGGATCGTTTTAGTAGCCCTCCTCTGGACCCGCTCCAACAGTTCCATGATTTCGATTTGTTGACAAGGCTAGTCTTGCTGTGAGAAGCACGTTGCACTTGATGGTGTCTGGAGATCTTTTATACTTAAATTATTCTGTGATTCTAATGCGCTTGCTCATATTCCCCAATTAGGTGTTCAGTGTTGGGCAGGGCTCTGAGTGATGAGCCTGTGCATATCTTCAGTTGGGGAGAAGTGAAGGAGCTACGATTTCTCCTTTACGCTATCATAAAAGAGTCAGTTTGTTGATACCTAGTAAATTGTTAAAACTCAAAACTGCCAGGTGACAAATGTAAAAAAAAAAAAAATCAATTTAGTAAACGAATATAATAATCAGCCAACTGTTCATTTTTTTTTTCTTCTTTTAATGCAGTGCTTAACAGAGCCTGGGACTATGGCTTTTTTGTACTAGTGGCTACGTTTCTGTCACCATAATCCTGAATCCGCTAGTAACAATCCAGTAGTCCCTCTAGTAGTCCCAGTATTTCTTGGATTTACGTGTTGGGAGTACTGTGTTTAAAAAGCCTGGGTTTAGAAATTCCACCTTTTAAAAAATTTATCAAAGTAAGTTTGCAAGGGAATGACTTAAAGCTGTTTTACTTGTTGTTTTCTTACTGTGATTTTTTTTTTTTTTTACTTTTATTTTTTTCATGGTGCTCACTGTTTAGATTACAAAGAGATATGGCTGACTGGAACAAATGGGACCGGCATTGGTCAGTTCAAGATTCCTCACAGTGTAACACTGGATCCTTTTGGACGGGTAAAGAATAAAGAGAGAACGTTGGCAGGGTTTTTTTTCATCTTCCGACACACTTGTTTACATATGTTTGTACAAAACAAATTTTATTTCTTTTTTAACTGAACTGTTGTGATATGGGTCATTTTATGTGGGTTACAGTTTTCAGTGCTATAGTGGTCCTAAGCTGAAGTTTCACACTGCAGATCCTACTGAAGTAGCCGGCTGCGAGGTTAACGCAAGGTTTCTGACCGGTTATGATGTCAGTGTCCACACAGCAACAAACTGTTCCTCCTGCAGCTTCTAACAAGTTGCCATTGTGAGAGTACAGGAGAACTATGTTCTGTCATAAATATCTACCCAAGCCCTTACGTTTCTTCAGGGGGCTTTAATTTAATATTTGGAAAGTCCAAATAAGCTTAAGGTGATAGTAAGGCTCTAGCTAGGTTGTCAAAATCAGTCCTTCTCTACATGCAGCTCAAGACATTCAAGAGTCTACCTGCAGGTGCTAATCATAGTGTAGATTTTGTTCTGCTGCTGTTGTTTGAACTAATTCTGCTGATGCTGTCTGAACCAGAATAAGAAGCATATATAAAAATCAATTCTCTGCCAAAACTGGCAGGGCGAGAGGGCGAAGAGGAAGGACATGGCTACTTTGCGTTGAAGGATAACCATGAGTATATACATTCAAAGATGGCAGTTGCGATGAGCTACAGTTTTATTGCCAATGTGGTGTTGATCATCAGCCTAGGTTAGAAAGAATTGTTAATTCCTAAGAAATCTAAGAGACTGCCCTAGTAGTGATTCACTTAAAAATAGGGGTGGAAGATCTCAGGTAATCTTGTTTATTGCTCCCTTCCAGGTGATATCCCAGAAAAGTCATGAAGCTCTACTTACCAGCTGAAATTTAAACGTTTGTAATACAAGAGAGGCTTTCACTGAAACTGTCTAATAGTACTGCTAGCTTGCAGTGTTTGTGAACCAGTTAGCACAGGGTGGAACAGAGCAAAACTAGTTAGACAAAATATGCTGAAAATGCATTTAGTGTTTAAGTTGCTCAGTATTTATAGCAGTATTAGGCATATCAGAGTCTTTGCAGGTGCAGTCATCATAGGCCTAGATCATGAAATGAGACTGCTGATGAAAAATACATTGTTAGCGGGTGGCAGACCGGTATCTTTAGAATTAAATAAGTGGGAATATGTCCTCACTGGAGGGGGTGGAAATCCTACTAAATATATCCATACCATAGCCACAAAAATGAAGAGAAGGCTCTGATTTCTCTGTTACAGTTGTATAAAATAATTTGTGTATCTTAACTATGTGGCGGTTTTGTTTTATATCTGGAAGTCATATCTACTTCCTTAGTTTTGAATGAGGAGGTACATTCTTCCAAGGTGTACTTCTTTTTTACTACAGGATACTTTGCTTGTGTAAGAAACTAATGCATTTGATTTGTTCTATTTGTGAATGGCCATGATTTTTGTTCTTAACAGGTATGGGTTGCAGATAGAGACAACAAAAGAATCCAGGTTTTTGATAAAGTCACAGGGGAATGGCTCGGGTCTTGGAGCAACTGTTTTTCAGAAGATGGACCCTATTCTGTCAGGTACTGTTGAACAGTTCTTCTGGAAGCATGCAATTACATAAATAAAGCGTACTCTTACTGGTGAATTAAAACGTTGATATTTCACACCTAATGACAAGGAACTAACCAGTTTAACTAATAGGGTGCTGAGCCCTGATCATACGCAAAGATCTGCACAGTTGTATCTTGACAGGGAAATCCTGGCTTTAGAAGCCCCATGTATTTGAGTCCAGGATTGGGAACTTCATTTTAAAGTTGTGTGTTGTTGGCCTTACTGTTGCAGCTTTTACAGGAAGAGAGATTGTCTTCAATTTGAGTTTTCTGTAGCATAATCTGTCTCCAGGAGCAGCACCTTGTTGAGCAAGGCTTACAAGTTGATTCTCAATGTTTCACTGCATTTAGTCTGTTGTAGCCTTCAAAACCTTGACTATTAAGAAGGCTTTGTTTGTGCATGGTTGTGTTAAAATGAGATGTCATATGGAGTTCATAATTCAAAAAATATATTTCTGTCTTTCACAGATTTACTGCCAATTACGAGTACCTGATTGTAGCTCAGATGAATATGAACCGGTTAGCAATCTTGGCAGCACCACCAGTTGGCTCTATTGGGGACTGCGTTATGGTCAACACAGTCCAGCTGGCAGATGAAACCAAACCACATCTTGTGGATGTAGACATGAAGAGCGGAGCAGTCTATGTTGCAGAGATTGGAGCCCAGCAAGTACAAAAATACATACCCTTAAGCTGATGGTTTCCCACAACTGCTGTGGCACGAGCTGTGGTGTGATATCTAAGACATATGACCACGTTTCCTTGATTTTGGGTTTGGTTTTTTTTGTTTTGTTTTGTTTTTTTTTGTAGCTTGTTTCCTTAGACAAGCACAGAAGATTGTGCTCCCAGAACTGTAGAGCTAAGAATCTCTCCTAGCTGTTCTGCAGTTCTGGAGAAGTCTTGAGCTGTTACTCAGTAATGCTGTGGTGGATTTTGCTTTCATTGATGGGAATTGTATAACGACTTCGATAAGCATCTTAATTTTATTATATAAAACTTTACAAACACAGCTGCTATTCTTAAAGGTATAGAGTCATCTTGCAGCTCCTTTACTTAGCCTCTGTGTGTTGTTAAATGGTCAGAACTGTCTGAAAGGAGTGTCTAAATGATTTCCTGGGAAGCAAGCACCTCATCTCAATGTTTTTCGCTTGTTCTTTTGGAATCCTTGTGCTGATAGTGCCCAGCACTGAATACAGAGATGGATTATGATGTTGAATAAGGTGCTGCTGGATACTGGTGTCAGTGCTGATACTGGTATCTGCCTTAGGTGGTTAATGACGTAAGCACTGAAATCTAAGTTTTCAGCTCTAGCTAAAGTCTGTAATGATCTTAAGTTAAATTGGTATCAGGCACTTCAAACTAAATTAAAAGTATGTGCATAGCAGCCAAGTGCTGATTCTTAACTAAATCAATTCTTAACCTGATCTGATTTATATCAGCATGAGTTTTCTGTTCCATAAGATTTCATTGTGGAACATTATTGAAGTTCAACTCATTTAAGTTCCTCAAGATAAACAAATTGCAATTTGCTAGGGAAGTCTTAATCGGCATTAAGGGCTGGGAGACGTGATTTTTCTCCCAATTTTATTGAAGCTCTGTCAGTTAATAGCAGTGCATCTGTTTTGATTTGGGGATTTTTAACTGTTTTATATCCAGCACTTAGACTTCATCAACTCCATTAATGTCTAGAGTTAAGTTTCTTATGCTATATCCTAGTTGATGTCTCCAAGCTCTGTCCTAAAAAACAATGTCTCTTTCCATTCCCAGTCCAGAGTGGTTTACACATTGCTACAAGATTTTAAGTTAGTTCACTTTATAGCACAGAGGGAAAATGGGGTAGGAAAATGGCATAGCAGAAATGAGACAGTGAATAACTGATTCCCTCTGCAAAGCTGTAGACCCACATTCCATATTTATTTACTAGCTCTTCAAAACATTTGGGAAGATTTTTGCTGTTTCCACACACTTACTCTACTGTGTGGACTATTTTAATGCTAATTACCAACTAAGAGAGGCATTTTTTTTTCCAACTTCCTTAGAAAGGGAATATGGGAAATTATTCTAATGGGGAAAATTCACTTGAGTGAATGTTATCAAAATCAAATGCATCTTGACTTGGCAGGTTTCAACCTATGATCATAAATTTCTGGGTCAGCAGATGGGAAAACTGTCCAGAAAAGTCAAATTCGTATGTTCTGTAGAAAGTAACTCAGCTGTGGATCCTGATGGCTTGATTCCAGTACTATCTGAGATTAATGCACTAAGTATGAATACTTTGTTCTTGGCTACATCTACAGTAACAAATGCAGATCTAACCTGGCTGCCCTCATGCAAGCCGTAGAACCAGAACTTCAGGGTTATACACTAGCAAATACGATCCATCATTCACGTGGTCTGGAATGGGAGCTAGTAAGCAATATTTATTAGCTGAAAAAGTAGCAGTACTTCCTCTAGACCTAGTTGGATAGGTCCACATTGCTTTGCAGTGTGTCATGTGAATTTTCTAACTAGGTCTCCACTAGCTCAGGGATCTCTGCTCTGTGTGCAATTTAGCTGTTTCTCACCTACACGAGGTAGAGTTCTTTTAAAAATATTACTGTAATATCATTAACTACATTTGAGTGTATCTAGGTGGTGTGAGGGGTCCTGGCACATCCATCCTTCCTCACCACGTCCTCTTATTTATTTTTCCTTTGTCACATCCATTTGAAACTGGACTTGAAGCTCTGGGATCGTGCTTCTGTGTTCGGTAAAGGAGTAGTGCACTTTTGGATGTTGACAAGTAAGCTATTTCTACAAGGTTCTGTTTGCTGCGTGGATCTGCTCTCAACTCTCTTTTTACATGGGCTTTTGCAGCCCCTAGAAATGGGGAGCACTCATCCAGTTTTACTGAAGTAGGCCACAGTGCCAAAATGTGCCTTGCCTCTAGGCATTTGGGTGTCTGCAATAAGAAGGGATGCTTGTTATTAACTAGTATGAGATGTTTAGACTCCTTTTTACCTCTGCATCTATGACCAGATTGAGAAAATGATTGGTTTGTGCACTAACTTGCTAATTCTCTGAAGGTTTTCTTATGTATCATCTTGAAACTGATTTCTGAAAAATTGCATTGTAGGATAATTTGATAAAATAAATTGAGAATTTCACATTATGAAAGGCTTGGGTGCTTTTTTCTGTACTGATATCAATACTTACTGTTGCAATGGATTACTTTTCTAAATATGGGGCACTTCAATAAGGTATTTAATGCTTTCTGATACCAACATTCAAACGTAATCTAAAATTCCATGTTATCTTTAGACATTGCTATTTCTGTGGCCCATCTCTTATGCATCCTAATTTATGTATCAAAAAAGGCGCATAAATCTCTCCCAGATGTTTTCCTCTGAGTAATTAGTATAAAAAAAAAAATATTTAAACTGTATATCCCATTGCTGCTAATAGGGAAATTAAAAACAAACTAACAAAATGCATCTTAATATAGAATCAGGTTTTGTTTCCAGAGAAGATTTACCAAGCAATCTGTTTAGAAGATCAAGAAGGGACTTCTTTGTGGGTTAGAAATACTTGCCCAAGAAGAAAAATAACATAGTACAGTGTTAACCAGACAAGAAAGAAAACATAAGGTGATTGCTAGAACCCCCAAAAAACTTCATTTTAGTTAATAGGTGTCAACTTGTAAGTGTGAGAAGTAGTCACTGGAGTATCCAAGTAAAGGAAATAGGAATATGCCATATTTTGATGTCTCCAGTTTTGCAGACGTTTTTGCTTTGGTTTGTTTTGGTTTTTTTTTTAATTGGTCCTTTTATTTGGGTAAGTACCTAGATTGTTAACTGGATGACATTCCCGGGAGGTAAGACAGACTATTAATACAGCTCATGCTTATTTTTCTGTGATGCTAACCAGCCTTTTTTCTTTTTCTTTTTGGTGGTATTGTAGACAGCAATTGATTAACAATATCTGTCTGGCCAAAACAAAAGAAGCTTGAATCAGGTTTGTGCCGTGCAAGATCAGCTCAGTGAGGCTGAGCTGTCTCAACAAAAGCTGAGGGGAAGGTGCACCGGTATGTCTTTGGGTCTGCTCATTGCTGTTAGTAAGTTCACCGCCTTAAAGTGTCTATTAACCTTTTTGAAGAATTAAGTCCTTAGTTATCTTAGGGGGCATGCTTACTTTCTGAACAATGTGTAGCCTGAGAAGCTTTCACAAGTGATCTGTCACCAAGGAGTGTTTGCAATCACTGAAGTTGCTTGTATAAAACATAAGAGGGCAGCAAACCCCTGCTGATGCTTGGCATGCTCAGTATAGCTATATACTAGTGAATGGAAACAGCTGGTAATTTCTGAACATCTGGAGTAAGTCAACAAAAATAATGAATTGCTCCAGACTTGCTGCTTCTTTTCAAAATAGACTGCTTTAAACTTAAGCAGGTAATTGTATTATAGTAATTTTGGCTTATTACTACTGGATTTATTTATTTCCATTGTTTTTCCTAGGAAAAAAAATAAGTAATTCAGTGTCCAGAGACAATTGGATATGGTGAATTGATTCTTTTATTCCCTATATCATTGATTTCAATGGAATTACTCATGATACTATTTATTTCCATTGTTTTTCCTAGGAAAAAAAAATAAGTAATTCAGTGTCCAGAGACAACTGGATATGGTGAATTGATTCTTTTATTCCCTATGTCATTGATTTCAATGGAATTACTCATGATATGTTGCTTTGGAAACCTAGTAATTTATAACAGTATAACTGTAGCAGCAAAATTATACCAAAAGAGTAACGCCCCAGTGTAT
>NW_009258484.1:20876-24004 GCF_000687185.1 Egretta garzetta | reverse complement strand
AGAGGTGACACAGAATGAGACTAGATCTAAGCTTGCTGGATCTGATTCACCAACTTTATTCTACCTCTTCTTTCTCAGCCTTTGTCTAAAACCCTTGTTCTGATTTTGTATTATTATTTTATTCTACTTTTTTGGTGATTGCATCTGCAAAAATTGTTTTTTTCAAAAAGTTTGGACACAGACTTCAGATAAATGATTCAAAATATTTGAGTCCTTCATTGTTCATAAAGCATCAAAGTAGCGTTGCTTGTATGATACTTGAAAGTAGGAGCACATTAATCTGTGAACACGGGATGATTTGTTACTACATTAAAGCCAAAGTAACACCGATACAAATGAGGTATGAATACATGTACTTTATCATAAGATCGCATGTTCTGAGGCTGAGGAAACCAAATGTGATTGTGTAACTGGACCTGCAAAGCAGAGGTAAAAAGCTTTGCCCAGTTACATCAGGAACAAACCTATTAATTCTGTTCAAGCTGTGATGGGATCTCTTACTTAAGTCTCAATTTGTTTGTAGTCTAACTCATGAATAACTGAAGTCTATATATTATAACCCTTCCTAGTAGTCAATAAACATCATTATAAAGGGAAGGCTTTATGTTTAGTCTGGATTTGTTTGTCTTCAACCTCATGTTTTCTGTTTTCAGCTAGCTTAGAGATCTGTCTAATACTGGAAATTTTTTCTTATGCCCCATGGAGTCATTTACAGATGATGAGTGATTCATCTCTTGCTCCACTCCATGCCTAGATTGTATAATCGGAAAACTTCCCTTGCAGTGGAAAACTGGTAAGGCTTTAATTCCAAAATGTTTTCATAGCATTTATTACTGAAAACAAACAAATCCGAAAGAATGTTCACCACATGACAGGAAGTCTGGCTATTAGAACTGCCAGCACCAAACCTATCTGTGTGCTGTACAAGAGTAATGCTGTCTCCCCACGACTTGATGTGACTGAATTTTTTTTCTACGTCTGGCTCTCAGTATAGTAATGTCTCTGACAGTTGTCAAAAGATTTGGGTGACTCAAGGTGGTGGTCGAGGCATAAAGGAACCCTTCTGGAAGAATAGACCAGAATAGATATTGGGTTTTTTATCTGTGTTTGCTGTCAAAGTCCTTAGCAAACTTTCCATGCTGTTAACATTTTTTGACAGGGTCTTAATTGGAAGATCTGGCTGAAATTGAAGTGTCAGTAAATGGCTTATTAAAACAAACCAGTAAGTTGCTAGCAGGTGTTCGTTTCATTAAGGTCATTCAGTATTTTCAGAAGACTTCTGAAATACTAACTTTTGCTCAGAACTGCCTTAGTACCAAAGGAAAGAAAAAATTGCAAATATGGTTCAAAGAAAGGAAAAAAACCCAAACCTGCACCTGGGTGTGAGCATTCTGGAGAGATCCAATAGAATTGATGGTTGTACCTTGCCAATTGACATACATCTATTTTTTTCATTATGGTTTATTGGATATGCAACCATGAAATCTATTACAGGCCTTTGGAAGAGTCTCTGAGCGCTTATGTCAGGATGGCCTGGCTAATAAAATTTGCTTAAATTTTCAAAAGGCTTTCAACAGCATCTCTTGCCAAGTGTACATAAAGAAGTCGTGTGGAATAAGAAAGAAGGGATAATTATGGATTACTAATTAAAAGATTATAAATAAAGTATATTAAAAACTAGTTCTGTGCTGCTCAGTATATTGATAAATGACCTGGAAATAGACCTGGGAAGTCGGGGACAGAATTTACTGAAAACGCCAAGCTACTCAGGCTGGTAAAGGCAAAAGCTGCAAAGAGCTGTGGAAGGATAGCACGAGATTGAATGACTGGGCAATAAAATGGCAAATGGAATATAACATTGATAAATATAAAGTCAGGCACAATTAGTAAAAAAAGAAGTCTAACTTCATATACACAATGACAGCTCTGATAAATACTGCTATTTAGGAAATGATCCTAGGGTTGTAAAGATGGTTTTATGAAAATATCAGCTTCCAAACTCAGCAGCAGTCAGAAAACAAAGAGAATAATGGGAAGGACTAGGAAAGCACCAGATGATCAATCAGAAAGCATTGCAATGTAATTATGTGAATTCCTGGTGCACACTCATTTTGAACACTGCAGGCAGTTCTGGCTTTTCTCCCCCTTCCTGGGCTCAGGAAGGCTACAGTGGAACTAGCAAAAGTAGAGAGAAGGGGGAGAAGAGTCTGTTAAAAATCCTTGACTGTATGCAGCTACCGTGTTCGGTATCATCAGCGTTTCATCGTTTAAGGCGTCTGCGTGAATATGCCTTTTTCCCTAGAGCTGCTGCTCTGAACGAGTTTGGCTTCAGAACGCGGTGAGGACGTACAGCCTGCTGGTGTGCCCAGGTGGGGTGGAGGATAAAGATGGGCAGTGACACGTGGTGTCTGTTGTGCAGGAGGAGTTAGCTTGAAAGGAAGGTAAGAGTTTGCAGATATCCTAAGGTTTTAGTGTTGGTTAAGTTTAGTTAGTTTAACATACAGTCCCAAAGTCAGTTCATTGGCCTTACCCAAAATCAAAGGTTTTGGCAAAGGAGGCCAGAGTTGCCCTTGCTTCAGCCTGGTCAGCTTTGCTGTTCTCCCCAGGGTGCGTGCCCTGGCTGCCTATGGCACCTCTCTACTGTCCCAGAGATGACAGGCACTGTACTTGCTGGATCAGGTAACAAAGTTGCAAAAAATACTGGATTTCTCTGTGACACATCATCACCCATGCCCTGACATAAATGTGAGGCAGCACAAGTGTAGGCTAATTTTTGTTCAAAGATCGGAGCACCTGAAAAATCTTGGAATTAAAGTGAAGGTGTTCCTGCAAATGTTTTACTAACTTCCAGCCAAGACACAATGCTGAGGGTTGTGCTGGTTCATTCTTGTGAGTGTAGCTGGAACCAGCAGGCAGGAGATGACCATTAGCTCCCAAATGGGGCCTCCTTATGTGTCCCAGCTGCAATGCTCATAGGATTGGGTGATTGGTCTGCAAGCAAATACCCATATTTATCTCTGCAGGGATGCTGTGAAAGAGAAAGGAAGGAAGATAGCATTGTAATAGGGGCATGTGCTTCAACATGTGTATAAATCTTACAGTGGGAATGTGTATTTAATCAATTAAGG
>NW_009258484.1:7996-20823 GCF_000687185.1 Egretta garzetta | reverse complement strand
GTAATAAGGCTTGCAGCGTCTTACTCCGTGCCCAGTCTAATTTCAGAGCTTTTAGGAACAAAAACTCTAGAAAAATGTCGTAAGAGTGGGAGATTATACTGTACCTAAGGGTTACTGTGACATGCCTCCAGGGTGCTGCCTTAATGGGGCTTTGTGATGGATTATGCTACCAGACAAAAACAGGAGAAAGAAAGTTTGAATAATCTATAAGACAGATAACAAGCTGGAGGAATTAAAAATATTTGGGATAACTTTAAGAACACAGGGTAGCATTTTCACAGGGATGCATGGCCCATCAGAGAGCTCCTGATTTTTATTTTGCCCAGTCTCCTTGTCATAAATTTCCTTCTTATAGACAGTTGTGTCAGGAGGAAACACAGATCACAGCCAATATTTATTAAACACCTTTTATTAATTAAGCTGTTGCTATTAATAGAGTCAAGCTGTTGTATTAACAGCAAATAACTGTTTCACAGCGCCTCTACCTCCCTGCTCCCAGGGCTCAGACATGCAGCTGCCCCCCGCCCCCAGAGCACCATTTGGGAAGCCCACCCCGGCTCTCCCAGGAGACAGGGATGCCCCTCAGGGGGCCCAGTGCCTCATGCAATGCCTACGTAGCCTGCTGTCTGTGCTCACACGGCAGCCACCGCCTCTCCGGGTGCTGCTGAGTTGTGTGGCCACTGCTCACAACAGGCATGGCTGGCCAGCCCTCTCCCCAGTCACCCCACGTGGGTCCACCTCTGGAGCTCACCTGGGTACAGAGAGCTGCCACACGCAGCCCCCAGCATGTACTTATCTCCTCTCTGGCCTACTGCTTTCTGGTCACCGTTCCTCCGTCCCCACGCAGTTTTTAGCAATGCATGAGTCTTCATCCCTGCACACAGCTCCCCGGCAGTGCAGGGGAGAGGAGGACAGATCTCAAGTCAGGAAACCCTGATGGCACTGGAGTGGCTTGTGTTTAAAAAGTCTCTTTTTCTAACCAGCCATTGCAAAGAAAGACACAGCTTATCTGAAAAGGCAGACTCGCTAGCAGACTTGGAGAGGCCACCTCTAAAGCAGAGCCGTCCACTGGGAAGGCTGCCAGGTGCTTTAAAACCTGTGCAGCCCTGTGGAGCGGTCATTTAAGGTCTCCTGCATCATGTCGGCTTCTCCCCATGCCCTTCCTGTTGTGCACCCAGCCCAAGGGCCCTTCCATCATGACGGCTGCTCTCTGAGCACCACCTTCCTTCTCCAACAGAGGAAGCAATCACACTGCCCTTGTAAAACCCATAACAATCTGCAGACACAAGCACGGCGATGTTTGCAAGGAAAAGATAGTATTTCTCGTTAGTGCAATTGTGACAATTTAAAACAGGAGATGAGCTTTTGGGTATGCAAGCCCTTGTGTAATTATATTCTTTTAACAGCTATTTCACTAGGTGTAATACACGATATCACCTCCCCCAGCAACTCTCAACTTACTTACTCAAGGGAAGTCCTGTTACAAATTCTAGATTGTATGTATTGCATCTCCTAAACACAAACACATACACACATGTCTACAGATAAATATTATCAGGAGAGGTCTATGTAGCAGATGTGGGATATATAATCTAGCATTCATATATATGTATGTTATTTTTATTTAATTTTTATTGATGTAGTCTGGGTCATAGGCATGCTGTGAGAGAAGAGTGGTAACAAATGCTTCTATAATGAAAGTGCCTAAGCCACCCAATATCAGCTGCAGTTCCCTGCGGTGTTTGCACTGTACATACAGGCAACAAAGGCAGCCCTTGCCCTGGAGGCCATTGCCAAGGAAATGGGCCTGTGTAAAAAAAGAAAGCAATACATGATTCAGTAAGACAAATGAGCCAACGTGAAACCTCCATGCTCTCAAAAGGACGTTCGCTTTGGTGTGAGGGCTCCATTAGATCAGCTCAGGTGTCCCAAGAAGTGCTATCACACCCGTCTAACTCACTGCATTAATTCCAGTGTATGAGCTTTAATGGATTTTATGACATCCTCAGTTCTCACAGTTCTGCTTGGGGGAAATTTTGTCTGGGATAAGAAAGGAATAATAGCTGCTTGACCCAAAATCTTTATCAGAGAAGAAACATTTGCAGCTTGATCTAAAAATCTCAAGCCCCGTAATTATTTCAAAAGAAAAAGTGCTTGGCACTACACAATAGATGAGATAAAAGCCTGTGCCTTGCCAAGTGAGCTTGACATAAGCACATTACAGATAATGGAAACAGTGGAAAAATTAAGAGAGAAGAAATTCTGAGCACCTTCTAAAAAGTTTTATTACAAACATACTTGTTAGCCAGTGGAAGGATTTACTTTTCACTGAAAGGTGGTTAGAGGTGAATCCAAGTAAACAAAGCATTCAAAATTTAAGTAGACCACAGTGGCATTTAATGAAAGTGTGAGTCCATGAGACAGGCTGGAAACGTATCCTTTTCCTCAGACAAAGCTTTATGCAAGCCTAGTCAAATTGAATGTGATTACCCGTGCATACATTTAAAAGAGCTGGTTCCAGGATAGAGCTGTCCCTGGGATAGCGGTTTCAGAACTGAAGTGTAGATTAGGCCATGGAAGATGGAATGGCAATTGGTGATATTTAAATAAACACCAGCAGGCCGAGTGGCCAGTAATCCCACTGCTCATCCCTCGCTAGCCCGTGCCTCCTCGGCGAGGACGAATGGCAGAACGGGATACATCCTTTGAAGCGTAATAATTAAATGGGCTGAATCCTGAACGGTCGAGTGTTCAAAATGCAAATGCTGCCGCTCTTTTAAATTCAGCAGAGCATTTATTAGCCTTTTATATAGATAATCAAACGCAGTGGGGGAGGGATGAAGGGTAAAACTGAAGCAATGCTGGCAACCCAGAAACTGGGGGACAAATGGGATTGGGTTGCTTGTTACGGGATAAGACTATTTTAGCTGCTGTGGTTGGTTTAATTGCCTGGCCTTAGTTTTTTGAGTGCACGAAAGCAAACCTTGAGCCTTGTGTTGGTCCTTCACTTTTTTGTTTTCCTGCTTATTCCACAAAGGAAGGGAATGAAGCAAAACGGGAAGCTCACCACAGCTCCTGTACCTGCCGAGAGCACAACTGCCTCTCCACAGCCTGGAGGGGTCTCCGGGTGCCCCACATGGGTGATTTTGCTTTGCAGCAACCCCACTCACCCACGGACTACCCCGAGGAGACAGCACCAACCCTAGACAACTTCTCCTCCCAGTTTTATGCAGATGTCTTACTTGGGGACAAGTGTTAGACCCTAGCTTCTGGTGTCCTGTTCCTCTTCTTCAACAAGGTTGCTGAAGGAACTCCCAGGGACTACGGCAGGCTTATGAATATACGAGCTGTGGGATTGGTAAAGCCAGTCGTGTCACCAAGCTGAAAGTTTCCAACATTTGCCATTATTAGATTCTGGTTTTGTTTGCATTTGACCTCTGAAGTTGAACTACCCAGGCTGAAATTGTCCATGCAATGGATTTACTTTATCTTTTACTGAAATCAGTGACTTCTAAGAAAGTATATTGTTTTCCACTTATTTAGAAGAATTACAAAACATGGAGAAGCTCTAATGCCTTCCTACTAAATATGGCTTTAAATTCAGCAAAGGACATGTCCTCTGCATGAAATAATTTCCACTTGTTATTCCTGTGGAAAATATGTGGATGCTTGGCAGTGCAGTGAGCCTGGAGATGTCCGAGGCATGGGGAGCTGGAGGAGGAGCATCCGGCAGAGGACACCGAAGAGGACAGGAGCCCCTGGGGAGAAAATAAATTGGCGATCGGGTTATTAAAGATTGCAGCCATGGTGCATGCGGGGAAAGGACAGATTTAGGGTAACACAGATAGCATTAATACTGGCACTTCCTAGGTTTTTGCCTGCTTGAGTTCATAGACTTAATAAGGTTTTTAAAGTGTGTATGTGCATGTAAAGTAATGTTTTTTGACAATACCCCTTTAGCCCGGTAATCCTGCTCACAATTCATAATACCTCAGCACACAGCATCACGCAATGAAAATAACTGTTGTGCAAAGCGAACCCTAAGACACAGCTGAGGAGCAAGGAAAATTACAATGCACAGTGGGCTTTTGGTGTTACTGAGAAAGAAAATAAACCCGGGCTGCTTCCTTGGATCTTACTCTCTCTTCACAATTTTCCTTATCGCGATGTCCGATGGCATTTCCAGAGTGTGTGCTTAAGTGGAGGGGAGAAAACTGTTCACTGGAAGTCTCGAGAACCTACAATAAAAACATTCTTTCTGTTTTGTCTGTTACTTGTTTTTCTTACTTCTGTAATCAGCTCTATCTTTTGTTCCTTCTTAGCTTTGAGTTTTCTTTTTCTCGCCTTGCCTGAACACCGATACACATACAGAACAGGTCAGTGTCTCCTCTCACAGTGTCAGATTCAAAAAACAGCTTTTAATGAAAGATGCTTCCAGTCTTTTGCAAACAGAAATAGTAATTTGAGTCACAACAAGAAGTATTAAACAATTTCCTGTATTGAGCTACGATAAGTGTTTTCCTCTCTATACCTCTTCTAATTACTATTATCTGTATTGGTTATATAATTTTGATGGGTTTTAATGTGCTTAAGATGTTTCTCCAGAGTATTTTCCTAGATTTTGGTGAGCAGAGTTATTTTATGATTGGTCCTTTTGTCTCCTTAGCATCTTATTAAGTGAAGTTATCTTATCAGTTAAGATTTTATGAGTAGTCCTATCTTGCTAAAATTTGCAAATCGAATTCCTTTTAATTTAAAGGCGAATGATTTGATGGTAGTGTCTGCTGGGTTCAGTTAAAATAAATCAAAACACACTCAGTGTAGCTGAAATTGTCTTGAAAGCAGAAAGGCAGTTGCACTGTAAATCTGTGGGGGTGGAGGTGATGATTTATACTGTGAAAGAAAATGAAAACCAGATGGCACTTGCCAAACACCAACACAGCGCAATTATGCATAGTGGAGGCAGAACCACACAGCACGTATACAAACCTGTTACCGAGATCCTCACCAGACTGCTGAGCAGAGAGAGGCTTGAGTTTTGCTAAGGCGTCTGGTGACACCGGGGGTTTGCAAGATGAAGCACAAGCAACAGCTTGGGCCCAGGGTAGAGATGAGACGATGGAAGGGCCGTCTGCCAGGAGCTCCCCGGCACTGATGGCTTTGCCCAGAACTGCTGCATGGTTTGGAGCCCCCAGCCAGTGCCTGCGGGCTCGGAGCTGCTGGCTGCCCCCATAGCGGGGGGGTTTGAAGTCTGAGTTTGAACAGCATGATCGTTCCTGCTGCCTTTACTACAGCTCAGGCATCACTTTGGGTAGTTTTAAAAAACACAACTTCAGATGTGTTATGAATCCAAACTCGGTATAGGAAGAATCTAGACTTCATATAGGAGGAGAAAAAAACTTGTAGGAAAGATTAAATCCTTGACCACACTGCAGCCAGGAATAAAATTGTCACTGACAGCTACAGCAGAAACAGCATTTCCCCCCACGCAAATACACCATATTTTTTTGTTGTTGCTAGTATGCCCCCACTTACTAGAACTGTGGCAAACACATGCAGACACAACCCGGTGTCGAGGGACTGACATCAGAACCGGGCTGGTTCTGCTGCTCCGGAGCACCCAGGGTTTACAAGCAGTGGAGCAGAGCTGCAAGAGAACAGAAGCGTTTGCACAGTGAGTTATGGCTTATTAAATGTTGTTTTTCGAATTTCCTTGCAACTTTAAAGTAGATTTTTTTCAACCAGCAGATGAGTCATTCCCCTAATCCTCTTTATTTTGCCAACAGACAAGTAAAAAGACCCAACTGATACGCAGCTTGGCATGTTGCCATTTTATGATTCAGTTTACTATCATAATAGTTTGTTGTTCTGCTTTGTTTCTGTGAAACTGATGAATTATAACAATTATTTTGCATGTTGTATTTCTCTTTTAGTCCTTAGATCTAGAAAAGTATTTGGACGAGTTTTCCTGCGAGTGAACCACATCAGGGGCATGCCATTTTTATTTAGAGATACTGAGGTTAATCTTTATTATCAACATCTGCTATTAGCAACATTAAAGAGGAAAATTAATTCCCCAGAAAATCTTTCTGGGCACTTTCCCATCAGCTAAAAGGTCATGGCACTACAGAGTTAAAACCTCATCATCTCTACATGACTATTCTTGCTGGGTTTGTTCCAGTTAAGATATCTTGTGAGATGGTCATGTGAGTGCTTCATGATTGAATGAAGCAATTTATAGCAGATATGTCCCCTTTGGCTGGAATTTTCCACCCTGCAGCTGAGATGCAGTAACCAACAGCATGTCTGGCACAAAGGAAGGTACAAATCAAAATGGAAGAGGCTAAGAGATCGTGTAGGTATGCATTGGTAGGGGTTCTGCCATGCTGGGGCCCTGCAAGGTGCTCAAAGTGAAAAAGCTTGGTCCATTTACATTGCAAAACTGAGCCCTCCAGCTCTGGCGAACATTGCTTGTTGTAACACAGAAAGCCTCTCCGTGGGCAGAGCTTCCAGATGAGGTCTCTCATCTGCCACATTGTGCAGCCAAGGGTCTAATAGTTCTGTCAGCTATTTTTCTTGCAAAACCCTCCTGCAAGCCAGCACTGACCTGGGGTTTGCAGCTCCTGGCAGCTGCCCTCATTTACACCCACTTGATGCTCTCCAGGGGAAAGCAATGGTTCCTTTTTTCTTTGGGCACCTGAAGGAGGGTCTGAATTCCAGTATCTCAGGCTGAAAGGCTAGATGGCAAAGGCTATGTCCACACCATTAAAAATAACAAAACAGGGTTTGGTACCTCTCTGTGAGTGACACGGACTGTCTCACATCCATGCTGCCCAGGGCATGTCCCTCTTTAGCATTCCCACCCCATCCTCTCCCTGGACGTCCTTTGGGACCCTGCTTGTGCCCCTCTGGTGACAGAATCATGACTGGGGTGGTGTGGGTGTGGGTGTGTCTTTTCCTTGTTTTCTCTTTCTTCATTTAAAATGTCTGAAATAATCCCAGGTTTGCTCTGCAGCTTTGAAAGCCGTGAACCTGTGAGAGGGTGTTTTATTCACATTAGTGTGTGGCGTGAGGACATAAGTCAATGTTGGAGGGCCCAGTCCCTTCTGGGAGGAGTTGCTGGGAAAATCTCTCTGCAGAAACATACCTGGGCTTTGTCTGGGAAAAAGCTCATTGGAGTGGTTAGGCCAGCCTGTGAGCAAACAAAAAATTCAGTCCAGTGCTTGGGCTCACTCCCTTCCCCACATTTATTTAGCAGTGCTGGCATACCAGGAGTCAGCACCTTATTTTAGCCAGAACAGTGTCACCAAATGAGCAGAAAGGGAGTGACACAAATCATATCCAACACTGCACCCACTCACTCCCTGCCAGGAAGCAGACATTCCCATCAGACGCTGTTAGTTTAATCCAGGAAAAAAAAAAACAACAACCCACTACTATATATATATCTATCTGGCAGGGAAGGAATCTTATGTCTCTTAAGTCAAAGTGCCTCCTGGGAGTTCTTATGGGGACCTCAGCACATGCCCCACCTCCTGCTCAAAGTCCTATCCAAAATTATGGTTTCATCTTATGCAAAACACCATAATTTTTTTTTGGCAGAATACTTGAAAATGAATACTGCAGCTCAATCATGGAAATTCCTCTCTTTTTAATAGGATTTTCTGCCTGG
Organism: Egretta garzetta; assembly: GCF_000687185.1. NCBI lineage: Eukaryota > Metazoa > Chordata > Aves > Pelecaniformes > Ardeidae > Egretta > Egretta garzetta. The sequence goes on along the minus strand of NW_009258484.1, from coordinate 13,151 downwards.
CTAATAAAGAAATTGCCTTTCAAATGAAAGCTGCCTCTGACTCTGTTCTCCCACTGGATTCCAGCCCAGCTAAGATAGAAGGAAACTCCAGAGAAATTCTGCTCTTTCTGACAATGATCAATGCTGTTGAGTGACGTGTAATGCCATTGTTTATTGATTTATTGATTTGCCATCGTTAATCTCTGTTGCATTGCTGCCTGCAGTTTCTCCCCATTGGTTTAAAAGGAATGTTATACTTTGGGTGGTTGGTTTTTTCCTTCCAGTGCTTTGCCACCCACCTCTTTTGTTGTCGTTGTTGTCTCCTGTCTTCTAGCCCCAGGGACAGTTTTCTGCCATCATCATCCTTTATCTGTCTTAGGGTTAGCTCATGCAATCCTTTTTCCCTAGGGGTAGGTGAATGGATGGGAAAATGGGGCCAACAATGAATGAAAGCAGGAGGCCTGCATACCCCAGAAAGGTAAAATACTGACTTAACCTTCACTGCTTTAGACAATCAAAGTTTCTTCCCAGTTACCGTACTGGTCACAATCTCTACAGGTCATCATTTTGCTGTGCAGACACAAGCTCCTCAGACCAATAAATACACATTTTATTTACCTGTGAGGCAACCAGCACAGCTGCGGCACTTCAGAACGTATACGATAATTCACTTCTGGCACTGTCTTGTGCTGTGTTAATGTGAAAATGCAGTGCTGATTTTGTTTGTTTGTTTTGCGTAAGGAGATTGATGCTAAATTTCCCCCTGCAAATCCAACAGGATCGTTGCGGTTTAAGATAATTGCATTGCTTAGCATAGCTGTAAAACTGCAGTTGATTCTGGCACTGAGAGCCTGCCTTTGATGCACCTCAGGTTCATCTCCTGAAATTGAGTGCCAGTCTGTTCCACGATCCATCATTTATTTATTTATTTAGGATTAAAATAATCAAGACAGGTTCCCAAGGCTCTGTGGACTTGCCATAATAAATTATGCAAAAATACCATTAAGTTAAACCTCGGCAGTTCAGTCAGCCAGCTATCTGCTTCCATTGTCAGCTGGAAAGCACGTCTGAAAACCTTCTCACATAAATGTCTTTTGAAGTGTGCCTGGAAAGTCAGCAAATTTGATGTCTTCAAAAGGAAAAGAGGAACAATTTCCAGAGCCATCAAATATAACACCTGGCAAGCGCTGTGCTTTTTCCAGTTCCTAGGTCCCAGAGCTCCTGAAGAGAGGCCATTTCTTGGTCTTTCAGGCCTAGTCCACAGAGGACTTTACTGTGCATGCAAAACTGAGTGCGTGAGAGGACTTGACACTCTTAATCCAAATTAATGAACACAGAGTATAAGTAAAACTGCAAGGGAAAACCACAGATGTGTTCTCTCTGCTTTCCCAGGCAAACCCCATAAACTGCAAGCAGACTCTGAGGCGCTTGAACATAGCTCCTGAGACACCAATATTCTATACTCCCAAATATTCTGCACGGATTTCAGTTTTTAAGCTACATGAGGCGTGTTACCAGCATCTAATCCTGAAGTAACCACCATGTGGATCACATCGCCGGTGTTTGTGCCCAAGAAGGAAGGCCGCATGTGCCTAATGAGACACACGTGATGAAAACTGGCTAGCAAAGGAAGAAGGAAGTTATAAATAAAGCAGACTTTAAAAAACAGTGAAATTACTTGAACTATGACTTCCTCTGTAGAAGCTCTAAACTCCCACTTTGTCCCCTAAACCCCATGTCCCTGGTATCTCCTAAATAACCTCCCAGTATCTTATTTCTTTCCACTCTTGACAGTGCTGTGGCAAAATGGACAGCTGGCACAAAATACCTATGCTCAAAACTATTAAATTCCTTTATCCTCCAAAACACGTGGCCACATCCAGTCTCCCTGGTGGCACTGCTTTTTGACGTGTAGTAACTCCTGTGCTCATGAACTGTCTGGAAAAGTGCTTGTGGGCCCAGGCCAAAACCATGCCAAGGGCTCTTTGCAAAAATTCAACAGAATTTAGCCAATTTCAGTTGCATGAAGCACCTTCTGCAATCAACAGAGAACAACAGGCCATGTCCAGCTGAGGATGCTGCCCATCCAACAAAGTTCCTGACGTGGGGGTCTTGAGGTCTGTGGCTGAATCTGGGCTTTTTGCCCACCTGCATCTTTGGTCACCTCAATAGCTGTGCCTTGGGATGGACTCAAGAAAAGCCCAAGACGACAATGGCAGTACTAAATGGGAATAAAGCACTCTTCTCAAATCCAGTTCCTAAACACTAAAAAGGGAAGGGTAATAGAAACTTGACTGAAGGAAGGCTAGATTTCAACTAGATCCCTAAATCCCATTTTTCCAGATCTGATCTCTCGATCTTACAATCCCAAGTAGAGAAAAGCACAAACACTTTCAGAAATAAAAGAGTTACACCCTCTTTGAAAATCATCCTCTGCAAGCTTCAGCCAAGGCCACATCCCAAATGGAGAGAACTGTGGGGTTCTGCCTTTCAGCGTTTTGGTAAAGAAGCAGCCTAACAGGAATGCTAAACACTCTGCAACCAGTATTGGTTATTGTGTCGCATTGGAAGGTCACTTAACCTCTTCAGTATATTCAAAATGAAAGACTACTTAGAATGAGGAAAAGTAAAAGGCTGTAGACTGTTTCCATGTATTCAGGGATTTCAAAATCAGAAGCACTAGCAGGATCATCTGTTAGACATTCTACTAACTGTGGCTGTATCTTGCCATTTCTAATGTGGCTTTGCTGAAGCCTCTAAAACAACTCAGCTTTCAAAGATTGCAAGAGTGCTAAAAGATTATTCAAGGATCAGGGAGCATAATCCAGAGAACTGAACTGAAAGAGGAGCTGGTTTTGATGAAATTACCAACATGCGTAATTAAATCACATGTGGACATGCTGTATGTTTCAGCAAAGTTGTGGTTAACCTGCTTTTCTTCCCGGAAGACAACAACAGCTTGATCTTTCCCACAGGTGAGTGCAATTTAGATATGTTTATAGGTAAAGCAGACACAGCAGCAGCAGGTTTAATTAAACGTTGCCTAACCACGTAAAAAGACAGTGATGTATCTTCATAGCATCTGGCAGTTTAACCATTCGCTAGTCATTCTATAATTAGCATGTTGGTGAATTTAATAGAAGACTGTTCTAATGTAGTGCCAGATGGTCCTTTTGACTGACAAGGGGAATGACAATTTCTGTCATGTTTACTTCAAGGGTAGCAGAACAGTCAAAAAGATCCTTCTTAGAGCACAATGCTGATGAAGTAAGAAGTCACGCTTGCTCTCCTCAGAAGGCAATGGCTTTGAATGTTGCTATATGGAGTAAGCACAAAAAGTTTTTCTTGACTTCCCTCATTTATTTCTCCTATTTTGTACAGACATTAGCTTGCTTGCTATGTTTGCAGAAGAGCTTTGTATAAGTCAATGCTTGGGAAAGTGCAGAGGGAGAGCCATCCCAAGGTGCTGTGGGACAACAGGAGGTGGGGGACATAAGGGTAGCCCTGAGAGAGGTCTGCTCCACAGCAAGGCCTGTGAGGTGATCCCTGGCCATCTCAGTGCAGCTTTAAATTAGCCCAAACATTACACAAGTGACTCTTTGCTACAGCTCCACTCATTAGAGGAATTAACTTTTACAAAGCAACCACTGAGATGGCAAGGACACTAAAATGAGGAATATCCATGGAGGAGAGAATTAAAAGACAGAGATGGTTTTGTTGTTGATAAAGACAATTATTATGTAGTCAGTGGAGAATTTCAATAAACTTCAGTACTGTGCTGGAGTTTTTTATAGACATTTGTGGAATCAGTAGTTAGACTATAGCAATCTTGTTATCAAAGGAGGTCTTGTAACTAAGAACCTTGGGGAGAAGATACCATGCGTGACACATAAATCTGAGTGATTCTTTCATTTTGAAGCTGGATGCAGCCTGGTAGGCCAAAGATGACTTCATGACAAGTATCGATCATGTTCCACCTGAGCTCCAACTAACGTTTTGAACATTAAAACTTGCTGATTGGTTTTCATTCAGTCGGTCTCCGTACAATCCCTTTCTCTTAGATAATAGAACTCTGATTGATCCATCTGTACTGTCAAAATGTCAGTGGCAGGACTCTGTTACAGACTTTTACCTTATCAGCATGAGCAAGATGCTCCATACTAATATCCTACATCCCCCTCTACAGAGAACAACTGCTCTTAACATGAGGCTCTTTCAAAATGTATCCAGACTGATGGAGATCTCAGACTGCTTTTATGGGCTGCTGCAGTGACCTGACCTTCCGGAAGGCCATTGCACATTGAGGATTAGTGATCCATGTAGCGGTGAACCCAGGTCTGTGCTGTGCTGCACGTACAGCATCGCCCTCAGGCCTGGGCCGTGCCCCCCCTCTCCCTCGGGGCAGGACAGCCCCCGCCGGGTGAGGGTAGCGGAGGAGCCTGCAGGCAGCTCCCACTCGGCACCAGCGATTACACACCTGCGTGGCCTTGCCTTTATCTGAAAGTGCAGCAACAAGTTCTCATGTGAACATCCTCTCTGTCTGTCAGTGGAAATGATGAATAGAGTTGTTTTCTTGTAAGAAAACCCTATAAGAGCTCAAATTACCAGCAAGGGCTAATCCTTCCTACCGATGGAGTCTGCAGGGTACGCTGCGTGTGGATGGGAGACCTGTCCGGTGCTGCACAGCTCGGGGTTCCCGGCATCTAAAGGGACGTAAGATTAAACATACTGTTCTCTTTCTTTATACTGTTAGCTCTAATAAGTAGTATTTTAAATGATACTTTACAGAAACCATGTGCCTTTCTCACTGGGATCATAACTTCTTGGCACAAAACATTTGTTGCAGTCGGCAGCTCCCAGTGAGAAATGCCTTTCTGGAGAAAGGACATGGACGGAGGGGTAGACCCAGTGCCTGCCCGACCTGCAGGCAGCGGTGGGGGGACCTGCCAGGCGTGCAGCCCCGGCGGCTTGGGAAAGCGCGGAGGGAGAGCCTGGAGGTCTCGCCCCGGCAGAAGCACTGGAGTGTCTCAGCAGCAGGCAGCGAGTGGAGGGAGAGGATGTCTGCTGTGGTGGGGCCGGTGGGATGGAGGCCTCGGGGAGTCTGCAGAGGAGGAGGGGACGGAGGGGTTGGATGGTCTGGCACAGCTGAGGCAAAGGGAAGGGGCAAAGGGGGCCC
>NW_009258484.1:7495-7962 GCF_000687185.1 Egretta garzetta | reverse complement strand
ACTGTGGCGCAGGGCGCCCCGTGGTCCCGAGGGGGGGGGGGAGGGGAGGACTGGCAGGCAGGACCGGAGCCCACATACTCCGTGCCACTCATAATTCACCGGAGCTGGCAAAAATAAGCAATGGGTTATGGCTCTGCCAGGCAGGGGTAACCCTAATTCATAGAAACCCCCCTCCTTGCCCCAGAAACGAACGGACAAATATGAATGCATTGGGGGGTGGCAGGGTAGAAATATCACAGAATCACACAGCAGGCAGCGAGTGGAGGGAGAGGATGTCTGCCGTGGTGGGGCCGGTGGGATGGAGGCCTCGGGGAGTCTGCAGAGGAGGAGGGGACGGAGGGGTTGGATGGTCTGGCACAGCTGAGGCAAAGGGAAGGGGCAAAGGGGGCCCACGCCATTCTGCTGCTGGGGCCATGCACCTTCTCTCCCCGCCTCCCAACTGGGCCAAGGCTGCCCCGGTGCACACA
>NW_009258484.1:4829-7214 GCF_000687185.1 Egretta garzetta | reverse complement strand
GGTTTAACCTGGCTGGCAACTAAGCACCACGCAGCCGCTCGCTCACTCCCCGCCCTCCCTCAGTGGGATGGGGAAGAGAATTGGGAAAAAAAAAGAGTAAGACCCGTGGGTTGAGATAGAGACAGTTTAATAAGAGAGAAGAATAACAATAGTAATAATAGTAATGGTAAGAGAATATATAGAATATATAAAACAAGTGATGCACAATGCAATTTCCCACCACCCGCCGATCGATGCCCAGCCCGTCCCAAGCAGTGATCACTCTCCCTGCTGTGATCACTCTGCCCGAGTCACCATCACTCTCCCCCCGACCGACTGACTAACCCCTCCCCGAGCATGACGTTATATGGTATGGAATAGCTCTTTGGTCAGTTTGGGTTAGCTGTCCTAGCTGTGCTCCCTCCCAGCTTCTTATGCACCTGGCTGAGCAGGAGAAGCTCAAAAAGTCCTTGAGTAGTCTGAGCACTACTTAGCAACAACTAAAAATGTCAGTGTATTATCAACATTCTTCTAGTACTAAATCCAAAACACAGCACTATGTTAGCTACTGTGAAGAAAATTAACTCTATCCCAGCTGAAATCAGGACAGCAGCCCAGGACACTGTTGGCTTTCTGGGCTGCAAGCGACCACTGCTGGCTCATGTCCAGTTTTTCATCAAGTGACATCCCAAAGCCTTTCTCCACGGGGCTGCTTTCAATCCGTTTGTCCCCCAGTCTGTATTGATATTGGGGTTTGCCCCAACTCAGGTGCAGGACTCCTCAAGCCTGCCAAGGTTCCTCTGGATGTCATCCCTCCCCTCCAGCAAATCAGCGGCACTGTTCAGCTTGATGTCATCTGCAAATTTCCTGAGGGTGCACTCAGTCCTGCTATCTATGTTACTGGTGAAGATGTTAAATAGTATTGGACCCAGTATGGACCCTTGAAGCACACCCTTTGTTACTAGTTTATTTTGAGCTTCCTCTGCCAGTAGGAACAAAGTTGATCATGTCTTTTAATCCTAGGACTAAAGGGCAGGAAAGTACCCAATAATAAGTGAGCAAGTCTCACTTTCAGCCTGACAATGCAGCAGGTCTTAACTTGAGATTCTTGTCTACGCCAGACTAAAAATTTCCTTGTAGGGTTGATATTCGGTCTTAGTTGTAGTTCTGTGGAAAGTTTCCTGTTGGGAATGACCCTATAGCACCTAATCCAGCTGTTGATGACCTTATCCTTCTCAAAGCTGACAATACCATGGCCCTGACATGGCAGCCTGGTCCAGTTCAAAAATTCCTCTTTCCTCCAATTACTAGGTCTCAAAGATGACTGTTGGAGCAGGGTTCTTCCATTCAGAGGCTGGTATCCCATCCCACATGGTGGGTTGCGGGATCACAGAATGGCAGGGGTTGGAAGGGACCTTATATTCACTTTCAACCACATACCCCTGGACACTATGATTCCCAAACACACCGTTCCCTAGTGGCATCCCCTGAGAGTAAGGCATGCCATATAACATTTCATATGGCGATAGTCCGGTTGCCCTGCTTGGTTTAGTTCCCATATTCAAAAGTGCCACCGGCAAGCATCTCGTCCAGGGCATCTGTGTCTCGATCACCAACCCAGCCAATTGCTGTTCCACTGCTTGATTCACTCTCTCTACTTTCCCTGAGCCCCGTGGGTGCCACAGAGTATGGCATTCCCACTGAACACCCAATGATTGACACAATAACTTCATCATTCCAGAAGTAAAGTGTGTGCCCCAATCAGAATCAATGTACTGGATTATCCCACATCTAGGTATCAAGTGCTCCAATAAAATCTTCACCATCATCCATGCTGCAGCTCGCGCCACAGGACAAGCCTCTACCCATTGTGTTAAAGTGTACAATTCAATCTGCAATCTGTTCCCCCGACTCCGAACACCCAAGTTCAATTTCAAAATCAAATCCCTTCCTAATAAATTATACTCCGCTTCAGGGAGCAAAAGCAAATCATCAAGGCAAATCTTCTTCTCCGTTTCCACTGCCACATCCCTCAAGACAGGCACTGCAAAAGGCTCTCCCTCTGCCCCCATCACCAACACACAACTCTTCCCCTTTTCCACTCCCCCTGGAAGTCCCTGAATAGTGGATTTTTCCGCTACTCCAAGGGGATCATCTAATATGGTTCCCATTTCTTTCTCGAAATGTCTTATATCTGTGATGTTCAGTGGGACCGCCACAAACCCAATGCCTCCTTGATTGCCTCTGAGGGGTACCTCTCGTAAGGGATATACAGAAGGTCCCTCAGATACAGCAGTCCTACTTCTCATACATGCAGCCGGAGGTCGGTCTAATTCCGGTGCTGTTAGTGGTGGAGGCAGGGGCAACGGCAGTACTGGTGGAGGTACCACGGCTACTGGAGGGGGA
>NW_009258484.1:1289-4785 GCF_000687185.1 Egretta garzetta | reverse complement strand
GCCCGGATGGCGGCCCCTGCCACGTGCTGAGCCGCTGCCAAGATGGCGGACCCCACCACGTGCTGAGCTGCCGGGGGTGGATTGTTAAAATATGGGGGTGGTAGGTTATCTGATGGCTCCCATTCATCATCTTTTTCTTTTTCCCGTTTTTCTTCTTCTTCTTCAAACCTCTCACCTGCTTCTAGTGCAAATATTGAGGCTGGAAAAGGATAATCACTTTCTTCCTGACTAAAAGGCTCCTTTGAATTAACATGTATATTTAAGGCCGGGCACATCCAGTCCTCAAAGGATCCAAAAACAGGCCAAAAAACATGTTGTCTTAGAAGCTTCTTTGGCCATTCTATCATACAATACTGGACCAGTTTTAATTTACTTTTTATTCCTAATGGACTTTCTGGTGGTATGTCCAGTAATTTGCTCCCTTCTTCTTGGTCCCAGGTCCTCGATTTTGTCAGACCCATCTAGGAATTTTACTGTGGCAATTCCTACAGCCCTTGGTCACCTTAGTAAGAGTGTCTTGCAGGGGGTTTAGGACCTATCACCCACCCACGAATCCTATAGAAATCGCCTCGGTCCTTCACCAGCCAAGTCCCTCATGGGAGATTGGAACCGCGGTTAGAAGACCTCCACAATCACTCCGGAACTGAGTTCCATCTCAATCACACTCTTACACGCACAGGCAACCGAATCCCACCCAACCGAACGGTATACACCTTAAATTTACGACTCCGTCGTCTTCATTCGGATCCCAACCGAACAGTATATGCCTTAAATTTACGACTCTGTCGTCTTCGTTCGGATCTTTGTGCACGGAATTACGGGCAAAATACAATGTTGCAGCCGGCAAGGGAGCTCATAGAAAAAATCAAATTCTTTGCTTGCCTCTGTTCAGGTTCAAGATGGCGTTAATCCCGACCCGACTCAAACAGGAGCCGCCAAAAATGACGGTGGAGCGCCCCTCCTAAATCAAGTCAGAATTCAGGAACCAAAGCCCTCCCGAACAAGCCCCCAATTGTGATAAATGACTGAGTCCCAAATAGGATTTCAGTCAAAAGTAACAATTTATTAAACGAATAAAGGCAAGCAAACAGCGCTGGGTGTGCCGGGAGCCTCTGCTCTACCAAGACGAACACCATACAGTTCTTGTTTCTGGTTTATATATCCTCCAGCAATAGGTGTGTCTTAAACTTCTCTTGTTTTGGTCAGTAACAGCACCGTTTTTAACCTGTTATGCTGAAACGCCCGGCAGGTGACCTCGCCAGCCCCCCCTCCCCCCGTGAGGAGGTGGCTGGGGCCGATGCCACCTCGGTGCCCAGCCAGCTCCCCCTCCCCCCGTGACAAGGTGGCTGGGGGGGGGGGGCAAGATAAAAACTATATACATTAACCTCTCTGTTTTTCTTAGGCTTGTGGTTATACAAGGGTATGTCATCATGCGGCCCTAGTATTGTTCCATATTAACACGAATCAGATGGACATATTTCACAGTCCAGAAGCTCCAAAGCAGAGCCCAGAGACTGCTGCATCTGTTGGCTGCCTCTGTTAGCTGTGCTCTAGTAGGCAATTCCTTCCTTACATGAGAGTGCAAATTAAGGTGACCCCACTTAAGCCCCGTTTTCTTGATTTTATGTTCCCTTTTGTTCACATTACCCAGGACCTTTGCTTGTCAATGCTGTCCATCACTTCCTTGCATTTGCTACTGGTTGCTCTCTCCCTTCCTCATCGTTCCTAGTTTAAAGCCCTCCTTACCAGGTCAGTCATCCTATTGGTGAAGATGCCTACCACCGCCCCAGATCCAGTGATGTTCCGGTACCCCCATCTGCTACTCCAAGTCCAGTCCAGGCGATGCTGGCTTCATCGAGGCAGGTTCCAAGAGGTCCGAGGGGAAGAGAGGAAGATAGGAAAGAGCCCCCCTACCAGAGCGCACTCACTCCTTTTATAGGGGTTGGAGTCCCTTGCTCATGTGCAGATCGCGATTGTGTACGTGCAGTTCGTGCCATACATGCTGTCTCCTTAGGACACCTTCTACCTTTTTTGCACCTTGGCTCTCATGCAGGCACATGGTGGTGTTTGTCTGCAGACCGTGAGGGCAGGATCTTCTGAGGCAGAATGTTACTGGTGGGAAGCGGTGGTACGACGGCAATGTCGAGACAAACCGCATTCAGTAACAGTTCTCTACACCACCCCATGGCTCGACACTGCAGTCTCCTTAGGGTTGAGGAGAGAGGTAAAGAGGGAGAGAAAAAGAGTAGGAGAGAATTGGGGAGAGAAAAGGTGAGAATGGAGTGGGGATAGGGACCAAAACCAGGGCAGGAACAAAGGGAAGCCATAGGAAGAGGGAAATAACATGAGGGGGGTGCTCAGTAGAAAACAAATAGGAACACTGCTCAGAGTAAGCATCTTTCTCTTAACTTTGTAGAACAAATTCAAAGAATCAAAATAATGAGGTATTTTTCATGATAACAACCATGGAACGATTGGCAGGTATGATATGGGTATTAAGATGCAATTCTTTCCCTCAGACAATCTGGGAATTTAAAATGGTTTAGATAATGGAGACTGTGTTTGGCTCTAACTGGTGAATGGCATGGATTTGTTTCATGCCATCAGGGGAGGTGGTAGACACAAATTGCATATTAGATACCACATGCCGAATTAGTTGAGTAAGACAAGGGATTACACATGGTAAAAACATTAAAATGATAACCGCATACAACAGGTACAATAGCAGCTGTTTTACCCACAGTGCTCCTGGTAACCAGGACCACAGGTCACCATCCCAACCATTTTGCTCCCAGAATGGCAGCCACTCTGTGCAACCTTTAAAAACTGCGTAAGAATCAGTATAAGTATATACAGGTGAAAGGGTTTGGGCTTCATGCTGAAACACACTCCAGACCGCAACCGGTTCTCCCACTTGTCTGCTACCCTCTGTCACGATCCACTGTTAGGTTGAACAATTTGGCAGAGGTTAAACTCCCTTGCTTTCCAACCGACCTCAGACAATTCTGGGAGGTTGGGGGCAGCTGGGCTTAACTTCTCATTAACTCCAATGTTTTATCGTGACTAGGTTCCTTTTACGTTCTCAGGAACAGAATTAAGACTCAAAACAGAGTCAAGTGCCAAGACTATTTGGCCAACAACAAATACACAAGAGAAAAGTAGAGAAAGAGAGGAAAAGTGAGAAAGAGAAAGAAAGAGAGAAACAAACAGCACCGGCAGTTTTGCGATAGTTACCACCACGGGTCTGCGTGCAATCCGCGCGCCGGTGCAGCCCCAGCAGTCCGACATATCTTCGCGTCCGCCGGGGGGAGATGTTCCAGAACGCTCCTCATGGTCTCTGCTGGTTCCTCTTTTTATAGGGTGTCCTTTTGCATAGACAATAACTGTTTTGAGTACCCACGCCTCCCACTCGGCAGTGGGGCACATGCCCAGTACCATCACTAGAGGATGCTCAGAAGTTCTAGAGGGTCTGAGCCCCCTCCCCATTATCAGTCGA
>NW_009258484.1:0-297 GCF_000687185.1 Egretta garzetta | reverse complement strand
CCTGCCCCAGCCAAGCCCACCTTTAGGGCAGTTGGTCTTTTGGTTCTTAAGTTAGGAGGCAGCTATGGCACATTTATTACTGCTCTGAACAGACACACTTGTTCCCCCATCGGATGCAACTGCCTGAGTGACCTGACCATGCATCCCACCCCCCGAGTCCTTTAGTTTAAAGCCTGCCGTACCAAGTTGGCCAACCTACTGCCTAGGATTCCCCTGCCTCACCCAGAGAGGTGGACTCCATGCCTCCCTAACAGGTTTTAGTCATCAAAGAACGCCCCATTGTCATAAAAGCCAAAA
>NW_009258483.1:440749-443750 GCF_000687185.1 Egretta garzetta | reverse complement strand
GGACAGAGTAAGGGGCAAGAGAAAGGGGCCCGCTGGGCCCCGGAGAGGCAGAACTGCTGTAGGTTGTGCCATGCCTGTTCTGCTCTGTCTTTGGCAGAGGTACTTCCAAGAGGCTGGGAGAGAGGTACATTTCCACAGCATGAGCACTGCTGCTTACGGAGCTAAAGCAGCAATGAAGAACAAGGACAGCCCATCAAGATGGCCAGAGTAGCACAGAGAGCCTAAAGCATCAGCCAGGCAGGGCCTGCAACAAACCCTGTGCCGTGGTTTAACCCCAGCCGGCAACTCAGCCCCACACAGCCCACTCGCTCAGTCCCCACCCGTGGGATGGGGGAGAGAATCAGAAGGCCAAAAGTGAGAAAACTCATGGGCCTCTGGGATAAAAACAGTTCAACCACCAGTAGGGAAAAGACGTAAACAAAACAAACAAACAAACAAAAAAAAACAAAACAAAGAGAGAAAAACAAACCCCAGGAAAGACAAGTGATACAAATGAAAACAATTGCTCACAACCAACTGACCGATGCCCAGCCAAACTCTCTTGCAGACCAAGAATCAGGGGTTTGGGGGTATTTTTGTGTTGTGGTGGCAGGTCCCGCTCTGTGTGCGTGGCCCCACAGGGGAAAGTTCCCATTTGGGGCAACCTGCCCCAAATTGTGATGGGAAAAGGGGGAAAAGGAGAAGGGGAAGCTTTTGAAACCACTTTTATAACTTCAACAGCGATTGGGGAGGGGATGTGGAGTTTTTTAATCCTTTCTATAAACAGGGTTTCTTTGCACTTTAAAAATCTTATATAGCATAGACATTTACACTTATGTATATCTTTACACATATATATATATTTAGGGAACATATATATGTTTTATATATATTATGTATTTATACTTGCATATAATATCTGTTTAGATTTATGTATTTACACATTTATCTATTTAGACTATGTCTACACATATATGTTTACACATACCTGTTTAGACTTACATATTAACACTTGTTACATAGAACACCTATTTAGACTAGTTGTGTTTAGACTTTAATTTTGATACTAGTATCTTTTTAGACTTCTCCATTTAGACTTAGATATCTACTCACAATTGTATCTATCTAGACTTAGTTATCTATTTACGGTTATAATCTCTGTCTAGATTACATATAGTATCTACTTAGATTTACTATGGTACACACAATAAGTGTAGATAGCTCTGTTCAGACTTTTTTCTATTTTAAATTCCTTTGTATATATAATCTTTTTTTTGCATTTTAAACGCCTTTATTTTTTAACTTATTCATATACATGAGCCATTGGGGTGCCCTAAATGACATCATGACACCCCCCCAGATCCCCTCACCACCCCCTTCTTATTCACCCCAAAAAAAGGCACAAAACAAGGGAAATGGCCCCAACCAGCAGCTCATTACTTTAATAAATGTCATTTACTTATGTACACGCCCAACCCCATCCCCAAAAAAGAGGAGCTCTACTAGAAAAACAAAGGAGGTGCAGCTCCCCCAAACGGTGGCAGCTCCCCCCAGCCCCTGTCTTGTGGGCTGGTGGTTGCCCCACGGCAGAGGGGGATGTGCCAGAGGATAGTGCCACCTCTCTTGCTCAGGCTCTGTGCCACCACGCTCCCCCTCCATTCCTGTGCCGGGACGTGCTCCACAGGCAACCAATGGCCCTGGTCCCCATCGGCCCCAGACCCTCCCATCAGAAGCCCCCTTGCTGCTGCACCTGTGGGGGTCCCCGCTGGAGACAGAGCCGGGAGCCTCCAGGCACAGGGCTGGCCTCTTCCCCTCAGGACGCTTAACGATCGGATCGGCAGGCAACCCTGGCCTGGAGGGAATCTACTGAGCATCACGACACCCTGATGAGAACACAGCTGCAAAGCAAAAATCCCACGTTAGATTCCAGCGTATAAAAAAAAAATAGCACAGAAGGAAGCAGAGGAATTCCGTCAGCGTAAGGGACAGGGCAGCAGTCGAGCTCCAGGAGCATTCTAGGTAAACCGGTCAGCTCCAAACACAACACATCCTTTCCGAGCCAGAGCGATCGGAACACTTAAAATCAGTATGAGGTTAAAAACAGGGTGATGTGAGAATCAAAAAAGTGAGAAAACTCAAGGGCTGAGATAAAGACAGTTTAATAGGTAAAGCAAAAGCCACACATGCAAGCAAAGCAAACCAAGGAATTCATTCTCTACTTCCCATCGGTAGGAAGGTGTTCAACCATCCCCAGGAAAGCAGGGCTCCATCACGCATAATGGTGACTTGGGAAGACAAACACCATCACTCCGAATGTCCCCCCTTCCTTCATCTTCCCCCAGCTTTATATGCTGAGCATGACTTCATATGGTGAGGAACATCCTTTTGGGCAGTTGGGGTCAGCTATCCCAGCTGTGTCCCCTCCCAAATTCTTGTGCACACCCAGCCTGCTCACTGTCAGGGAGGGGTGAGAAGCAGAAAAGGCCTTGACACTGTGTAAGCACTGCTCCACAATAATGAAAACATCTCTGTGTTATCAACACTGTTTCCAGCACAAATCCAAAACATAGCCCCAGACTGGCTACTATGAAGAAAATTAACTCTACCAGAGCCAAAACCAGCACAAAGGGACAGAGAGAGTAAGCAATGAACAGAAAGGAGAACAGGGACAGCGAGAGACAGAATTTAAAAAACAGCAACAATGAACAAGACAAAGGGAGAGAAAGGGAAGGAAGGAGAGAGAGTGAGAGAGGAAGGCAGGGACATGCAGCAGCACATACAGGCACAGAGAAGAAAAGAATGCCAGGGAACAGGCCAGAGCAACTGTGGGGAAAAAGAGAAGGATGCAGATCAGGACAAAGACATGGAAAGGGAAAAAACAGCAATGGGTGCAGGACAGAGATGGAGGATGAAAAAAAAGTGGGAGAGGGAGCAGGACACAAGAATAGAAAAGAGAGGTACAGGGGAAAAAAAAAAAAAAAAAAAAAAAACAACCACACACAAAAAAAGGGGGGCCGGGGGG